>NW_011365377.1:123254-124380 GCF_000735185.1 Notothenia coriiceps | reverse complement strand
ATGTGCAATAGTCCCTCGTTAAAATAAACAAATAAATACAAATAAACTTTAGGTCACACTGACAAAATAGTGTACCAAAACTAACTGACTGACCAAAGACTAACCTGCTAAACTGATACAACTACACATTGTGGAACTACTAGTACTATAGCTACTATTTCTACTCCACGGACACATGTGTGCGTCCGCTGCAGTGTGCTGTACCTCGGGGTATGGACAGAAGAGGGAGCAGACAGCGCAGTGTGGCTGCAGCGCTGCCACTGCTGCATTGAAAGCCTTCTCTGACAGGAAGTTGGGTGAGTGATTCTGCCACAGGTGCTCCTGTTTCTTCATGTCGCTGTCCAACTGCGTGAGGGAGGACGGCTCTGTGGGATGGAAATAAAATGCGTTAATGATGGGCTGCTCCAAACAAACAAACACAATCTGAAGAAAGTGACTCACAAAAGAGATGTTGCACGATTCATTACTGGTGATTTGTTTTTCGTTGAAATGCATGAGAAGCATTTTTGGAAAAGCAACACAATGTTTTTAAAGAGGAAGTCCTTGCCGAGAGAGACAAATAGCACATTCGGTTCCAGACAAAACAACACGCCACTCCTGATATAATTGGCGGATGAACACAAATGGAACAGGCATCAACAACTTGCTGTTGAGGGTCTGGAATAGATTTTGCAGTGAAGCCTCCTGAAGCTACTGATCCAGACCGTTTGTTAAACCCGGACAGAAGGCAGGAAGGACTCCTCACAAGCTGGCCATTAACTCTCTGTTTTCTCCCTCCACCAGCCGTCTCCTTCTCCCCCATCCACCCTTCTGAAGGACATGCCCCTGAGTCGGGTCCCCTGCTGCCGACTTAAAGTGACTTTGAAAGCAGGTAATTGGAAGTCATGATCCCCGGATCAATAAGTGTCAGTCAGAAAAAGAAAAGAAAAAGACAAAAGGGAGGGGATGGAGAGGAGGCCTTGATTCCATTATCCCCAGAGGGATCTTAAGTCCCGTTTGTTTTCTTTCTCCAAATTAATTATCAGAAAAAAGATAACTTCTTAATTTGAAGTACTGTAATGGAAGGGATAATAAGTGGGATCAAAAACGTGTGGACTAGAGTGAAAAAAGATGGATAAATAATGGT
>NW_011365377.1:120114-123131 GCF_000735185.1 Notothenia coriiceps | reverse complement strand
AATTAACACATTCTACCTTTTTTATTTCATGTCAAGCAACTGACAGCGTGTCCCTGTATAAAACATCCAGATCTATCAAATCCTAGTCGGTTTGCATCTCAAAAACAGGATCAAAACTGTTGATGAAATGGTTCCAATTTGAAATTAGAATAACACAAAGCCACAAACCTTTGTCGCTGGTCGGTTCTTGTTTGAGGATGGACAGAGGGGAGCGCATGGGGGGCTTGCTGAGGGGGTGACGTCTGCTCTTTTTTACCTCCGTTGGCATCTTCACCTTGGAGTAGCATGCCTGGAAAATCCCAAGATTATTTCACATTGTGTTATTTAAAAAAAATGTGTTTAGTCCTTTTAACATTGTATTATGCAGCAGCAAATACATTTCATATTTGGGTTTTGTTAGTACAGCTATACATTTTTCTACACTTCAAATTAGTTTTAGGACACTTAAAGATCTTCTAGAAATGTCATTTGAGTATTTTTATCAATATGAATAACTGGCTTAATCTACAACTGTGGCAGAAAACCAATTCAAATGTAGACGTTCATGTATTTTCCTATGTGTGCAGTATCAAGAACTGTGGCTTGAGAATAATTAAAGTGTGCCTCCATGTTTGACACACAAGTCTAATTGAATAAAAGCTGATCCATCTTACCTGGGGAGCGCTCACTTCCAGCTCTGGACGACGGACCATGTGGTTTTCTGCCTTCTTGATGCTGGAGGAGGCAAACTGTGCAAAGGCTTCCTCAAACCCAGTGATGGGGTCGTTCATATATGTCAACTTCTTCTGCTTTTTCTGCTTCTTTTTCTCAGTGTCATCTGCCAGGATCTGTGGTTTGGCCTTGGGTTCTTGTTCTGGCAAAGAGACATGTGAAGAAAAGATACTTCAGGAGAGTCGTGATGGCCGTTGTGTCAAACAGAAAACTGGCTGTGTGTAGTTTGGGTGGAATAAAAAATAATAAAATGTGACTTTTCCAGACACACAGGGAGGAATCTAATCCTAATGGAAGCAGAGATACGCAGAGAAGAGCTGAATACTTGTACAGGCTTTACCTAACATCTTTACAGTTTCACAACGGTGACTCTTAGGTTCAAATGTATTATGCCATAGCTGATATATATTTTGAGCTGCTAAGTCAATAAGTATTTTAACATAACAGTAAAAAGCAGCCATAAAAAAACTTTCAGGATGGTAAAGAAAAGTGATAAACAACCGGAGTTTTGATTTTGGAAGGGTTCGTCCTCAGTGTTCTCTGAAATCAAGTTATCTATATGTTATTCTGCATCTGCAGAGAGTTAAAGAGAATCTGCAGAAACACCTGAAATTCAAAATAAAGCAACTATGTGGGTTTTGTTTATGTCAATATTAATCTAGCCCCATATTCTGGTGAAAACTTCTCACCTTTCTTTTTTTATTCTGTTAACAAAAACAAACAAACTGCATTTCTTACTTCTAATATCGTCTCACCTTCTATATCTGCATTCTCTGCTGCTCTAGCTGCGGCCTCAGCAGCCTCCTGCTCCTCACGCTCCATTGCCTCCAGCGTCATCATGGCCTCTTTGGCTAGCCGCTCCTCTCGGTCCAGCCTCCTCTGGGCCTCGCGCTCCTCCACCTGAAGCTGGTACTCCGCTGCATTCAGCTCAATGCCTTCCTCTGCCAGCACCTTGACATCCTCCAGCTTCAGACGACGAAGCTGCTTCATCTTCTGCATGGCCCTGAGGTGACCAAAAGACCAATACATGTTTAAATGAATTTGTTGACAGATCTGCTGTTTAAGTGGCCGTGACAGACCTCACCTGCAAATCCTGCCTCTATGAAGTTTATCATTTCACCTACATTTATAACTGGCTTTAGATTGGTTTGATGGAAAGTAAGTATTTCTCAGAGATCTCTCACCAGACATCTGAAACCAGACTTGGAACACGCTTCAGACCTAATGTTGGGCAAAGCGTACGTCTCTAAACCAATTGCTAAGAAAGAAGGCGTTGTGGTTTTTACACCTTGAGGACAGTTACGATCGCGGCAAGATGGCTTAAGAACATTGTGCACAGGACGAGAGTGAACTGTGTTCCTCCATTCTGTTTTCAGCTCCAACACCATCAGAACTCAGTGATAGTAGTTCATACGTTTATTACTTTACAAAATGTAAGACATTTTGTTTTCCTGTTTTTGATTGAGGAAAAATAAGTTTAATTCCATATATTACATTGTCCAAGTATTCTGCCTTCACATGTAATGTTTTATACATTTTTGTTCAAATTGAATATCATTTATTTTGTTTAATTTATATTTAAAATTTAAAATTGTTCAATAGTAAAAGCTGAACTATGTAACCTCCCTCTTACCTAAAGACAGTAAAAGGGAAACCACCTGATGAAGAGGGAGGAGGGGGGAAGGGGATAAGAGATTATGTGTGAAGAGAAAAGGGGGGCTTTTGGCTTTTGGGTTTGTCCTTGTGTCCCATATAAACTTTGTATTTTATGATTTGTATCCTGTAATCCTGTATTTTTGTGAAAAACCAAAGAAACCGGCTTGTATATTTCCGTTGATATCCGGCGGTCGGACATGCAATGTGTTGGAGGTCCTTTGGTAAATTATTCAGCATCCACACGGCGGCGTGCGTTGAAGCTTGCCGGCGGGCGTGTCTGAAGCTTCAAAAGTTGAACATTGCTCAACTTTTGAAGCGAGCAACGCGTAGCAACGCTCCCACAATGCAGTTTGGCGAAGCGTGACGTCACCCCATTCCAAGTGAACGGGCAGAAGCGTTGAAGCTTCAACGCACGCCGCCGTGTGGACAGGCCGTTATACAACGGCAGCTGGTGTTTTAAGCCACGCTGAGAGTTGCCTCTCTAAACAGACTGCGGTGGTCTTGCGTGTAGATTTTGGGGGGTAGGTTCTAAAACCATGTCGGGGGAATTAGGACAGCCGTTCTCCGGTGCCTTATCAGCATCAGAGTTCGGTATCAAACACAACAGACAGAGTGATATCCTGTTAGATCCTTTGTCAATTCAACATAGA
>NW_011365377.1:111284-120098 GCF_000735185.1 Notothenia coriiceps | reverse complement strand
GCCGAGCTTTAATGAAACACAGAGACCCAGACGTAATAGTACTGTACTGCATCATATTATTTTCGAATCAATAATTTTTGAAATTATGATTTATTTATTTTTAATCTTTTTTTTTTTAATTTATTTTTTGTATAACCATTTTTCCTTCTGGTCTCTCGCATTGCTCAAAAGTTGAACATTGCTCAACTTTTGCAGCGAGCAACGCGTAGCGACGCTCCCACAATGCAGTTCGGCGAAGCGTAACGTCACCCCATTCAAAGTGAACGGGCAGAAGCGTTGAAGCTTCAACGCACGCCGCTGTGTGGACGGGCCGTAACAGTTCACGAGCATGCTCCACTAGCACGCGGATATAAGGCGCTGTTGTTAAAGAGGTGGAGTGAGAGTCCTCTCCTGTCAGACTGAGAGGCTGATAACTACAGCTCAGTGAGGTGAAGGACTCTCTGAGTGTTTAGAGAGTTCACTTTAGTCTAAGTAGTGGGTCTCAAATGGTTTCGTAATCATTTATGTAAATAAGTATTTCCAAAGTACACCTTTATATGATCATTATAGTTATAGTAGTAANCTAGAGGAGGTGAGGTCCACTCCCCACTCGTAAAAAATAGCACTTTACCCCTGCCTATATTCCGTGAGCTGATTATCGAGCCTTCATTGTAACAGTCGCGGGTGTGCTGTGTGTTTGCGTGTGGGGAGTTTTTTTGTGCGTGCCCGTAATAGTGTTCACTGGAGTCCAGCACCTCAGCACCCCCACTCAAAATACCTTCCCGCGCCTCTGCTTATCAGCATCAGAGTTCGGTATCAAACACAACAGACAGAGTGATATCCTGTTAGATCCTTTGTCAATTCAACATAGAACAAATTAATCAATTGAGAGGAGAGCTAATGTGCTGATTTGTATATTCATATCTGTGTGAAAATGTGTATCAAAACCTCACCATTTGGATAATTTATGCAGTTTGCCCTCTCACCTTCGCAGGAGATTTGCTCTGTGGCTGACACGCTGCTCCCTCCAGCGCTCTAGTTCAGGGCAGCTGAGCCCAGTGGCCTTCAGATGGTCCAACACCGTGATGTCTTTGCCCTGCTTCCACAGCTCGTAGCGGTCCGGCTGCAGGCAGCGTACAAACACGTCCATGGAGATCTTCACCATGTCTTTACGACAGGTACACTAGAGAAAAAAGCAGAGAAGGAAAAGATGAATGTATGTTAAGATTATAAATTGTAGGTAACACATGAAGAAAACTCCATGTCATCCTCTTCACAGTGGTAGGTTTCTGCTGTTTGTCTACATATAGAGGAGTACAAGAAGATTACCGGTAGTTATTTAATTTTTGTGTATTTATATTGAGTTTTAGAAATCTTTTATATAGAAACTATGATAAGATTCATATGAATAACACGTTTGTAATGAACTTCCCCAAGAATGTGTCTTTAATATTTTATTATTATTTTTTAAATGTGGAGTGAGAGAAGCGCTGTATGTGTGAACAAGTGAATAGAGCCAGTCACATTGTTAGCTAATCCAAGCCTAGCCCAATTTCTGCTGTCAATACAGATTATAATCTTTGTTAAAGGTGTTTTTTCACAAATGTACAATAGAAGCAACAACTTGCTCTTGGTTTGTAGTGATCTATTTGGTCCAATTTAGAGCATTAAAGCGAAATAGGGCAATTTATGTTGAAAGATATGAACTGCGCTGAAAAGGTTTGGATGATACAGCACCTTAATCTACATCTCTGTGAGGCAATAAGTGAAAGGGCGAGAGGCCAATAATTGGTGTCTCGTGGGCTTGTATATTGCATCAAGCTAAAATATGGTAGTGATTAAAAGATGGCAGGTAATAAGACTTTGCTAGATATGGAAGTGTATAGATGGTAAATGTGCAGATAGTTCAGAGGTAACCGATAGCTGCTACCCATAACCGCTCACACCTCAAGGTGCCTCCACACACCTTCAAATGACGGGTCAATGAATCATTGTGCTGACTAGAGAGGGAAGGAGCTGTAACATGAAACCAAAGCGCTGGATATAGTAGCAGGTACAGCAGAAAGTTTGGGAATGAAGGGAACAAAAACAGGGAGATGAAACAAACAAGGAATATTTTCTTTTTTGCCTCGCTTGCTCCATTACATTCTGGCCCTATTATTTCAGGAGCTGCACTGAGAGCCTTATGTTCAATTACTGGAAACACAGCGGCTCACCCTCCACAGCAAAACAATATCCTGCCTACATCTCATCTAGACACCACTTGACAGACGGAAACATTTAGATATGGTGTTGGGTGGAGGGTGTTGGAGCGGAGAAAGGGAGGGCAGAGGGGGGGGAAGTGAGCATGGATACAGCTGATTGCTACCGTCATGAAACCTTTAGCGGAAACAGCTACATGCCAGGAAACTATAAACGAAAAACAAGACATGGCTATTACACTGATTGTACCAGGCAAAATGTGCCATTTTCATTTATAAAAAGGCTCATTTTATTTTTATGAAACTATTAAACGATGTTATGGAGACTGTTGCAATCCTCAAGGGCCAGGACGAGTCACACTTTATTACCATATAAAATCTTAATTAGGGGAGGAAAACAGAATTGGAGATGCATAAGATCTGGGAAAACAAAAACTCGCCCCGAGGCAGGCAGTCAATGAGCCCTGAAGTATACTTGGGCTCCTAATGAAGCTAAATTGTTGGAGCCATAGAAAACCTCGAGCCTGGGGAATCTCTATGGATCAGTGGACACATTGATGTGCCAAGTACTAATAACAATACAAGGTTTTAGTCTGACCTGACTGACCCAAACCACAGTGGCTGAGAACATTTGATTATCCCAAATTCTTCATGCTTTAATCACACAATGGCTGATTAGGACAAAAATAACCAGAAAGATGATCTTAAGAATGTAAATAAAAACCTGTCTGTCTTTCAAGTTTTTAGACAACCCTTTATGGCAGGTGCATTGACGAGGAGGTTTTCTGTTGTAAATGTCAGCAATATTTCTACTGCGATGAAACAATGCCCACTAATCTCACTTGTGGCAAGAACACTCTCACAATATGGCTGCCCTCTAATGGCAGCGCATGGTAGAATGGTTATCATTGGGGATGTTGTGGGGAATTTAGAACAGTTGTTAAATAATTTGTGTTAAACTAAAGTGGCATTTCGACATCTTTTCATGGTTAGTTTGTTGGGAAAATATTAAACATTTGAGGATTTTTCTGTGGATACAACTTGCCCTTGGCTCCATGTAGTGTTATCTACTTAATCTAGATTAAGCCTACCACATAACTTGCATTTTGTTAGGGTGCACATAAGGTAAGGTTCAATAGAAATTCAGTATGTCCAATTACAGCAAATCTTGGTTCGCTAAGATAAGACAAGTCTGCAAACCAATATAAAATAAGACAGAGTGAGTCCTCCTCAATTCACTATCAAGATGAAAAAGTGATGTGATTTAGTCTTGGAACTGGGAGGATGATTTCTGCTCCTCTCTCTCCGACAGCCGGGGGGGAACGGCAGCAAAGTGTGACTGAGCACCAAACGAATGGAGAGCGGCTTTCATTGAGAGTACTGCAGACCCGGAACACAGAAGCTGGTTACATTCAGCAACATAATGGTGCAGCAGACATAACTATTTTCAGGAAAAATCTGCTAGCTTCTTTTTGCCATCTTCAGTGTGTTCATGGGAAGCTATTTTCTAACAAACCTGCCCAGAAACTGAAAGTACAGCATGCAACTCATCCTGGCTATTATTGCAGTGGCTTCCTTCTTGATATTACATTACATGTTACTTGCTTTTATCCAAAGTGACTTACATACTCAATACTGTGGGCAATCCCCACAGGAGCAATTTGGGGTGAAGTGTCTTGCCCAGGGACAGAAGACATGCTGACTGCAGTGGGGTTTGAACCTGTGACCCCCTGATCCCAACACCTACGGCAACCCACTGATCCGACAACCCACTACGCCACACGCCTCCATATGTGTTATTTCCTGTTTATGCCTCACAAATTAGTTTAACCGTTTAACTGACAAGTATTAGAAGCACTGGATGACACTTAAAGAGTTGATCCAAGTAGGATAAACTCCTGAGTGTTTGTCAAAAATAAACTAGGGATTTATCTCCCAGGTATCTTTTGTGAATGTGACGTTACACAGATATACATTGTAATGATGCTTGGTACATTATGTTGTGATTGGGTATAACCTGAGTCAATTGAAGTAACCATGTCCGTTTGAAGCAATCTCAGTGAGAAATGTAACCCCTGAATTACTTAGAAAAGAAAATGAAATGGCTACTACCTAATGCATATTCAGGAAGGTTGGAGAGAAGGTTAATCGAGATTGCGAAGTCTGAAATAATAGAAGTATAAGTCGGTGCACACACAGCACGCAAGGACTGCTGACAGTATGCCTGCTTTGACCGCAGGTGTGTGTTCGCTTGGTAAGTCAGACAGATGGGTCAGCAGTTGGGTAGCTTGTATTTAAGGAGACTGAGACATGAAACATGCCCAAGCTCACTCTTTTCTTTTCTGTGCCGTGTGCTGGCAGCCCCCAGACAGTGACAAATTTGATCCAGAGCCCCATCATTCAATGTCCTGTTTGGTGCTGGCAGTGAGGGCAAGAGAGGGAGGGAGACAGCCAAACCAGTTAACAGATGACTGTTGGAGCTTCAGACAGTTAAGAAGAATAAGAGAGAATGAGTGACTTCATAGTTGCCAAGCGAGTGGCTGGCACAGGCGAGCTTTACTCAAATTAAATCGGTGGAAATGACTGCCTACTAGCTCACTGAAAACGCTGTGCAATGTTTTTAAGTCTCTGCATACGAGAGCATTATTAAAAGTTAACCTATATTTGCTATTTAGAAGTAGAGTCAAGTTTAAATTACAGCATTTCGGAAAATGCTAAAACACGTAGTAACAAGCTACTGCTTGCAAAACACTAAGTATTTGGCACTGATGAAGGAGGTGTTTTATTTCTTTAAAAATCATCCTTTCCTGTGGGAAGAAAGGTAGGTGTTTTTTCTTCTTTCAAACGGTACAGTACATTGCAGGTCTCCCTTCAAAAAGAGATCTATGATCTCAATGGGACCAATCTGGTTAAATAAAGGTTCGAAATTAAATGAAATTGCTAAATTCAGCCCCCACGGCATTTGTACAGTATGTCCCAGATAAACACATTGAGTCCCATTCAGGATCACTCACTCATGAATCATTCAGAGTAAGATAGTAGGCTCAATGCCTCTTCACTGGGTTCGTCAAAAATGGCATATGATCTGTGAGATATCAGGCTTAATCTTAATGTGTTCATCCTACTGAAAAAAAAAAAAGTTGGCCCTTAAAGACTATAGTTGCTGAGAGTTGCTGAAATGGCTTTTATCTAACCAGCACTTACAAGGGAGCACAAATAGAAAATAACAAACAATATCACTTTTATGGCTATCAGTTTTTATGTAAAGGCATTCAGTAAAACTCAGGTAGTGTAAATATCCCACAGGTCATATGCCCTCATTGACAGACGACACACCCAGTGAGCAGACATTGAGCTCACTTACTTCCCGAGAACGATTCATGAGTGAGGGAGCCTGAATGTGTTCAAGGTCTCGAGGACGAACAGCACTAATGCTGTTGGGACTGAATTTAAGAAGCACTGGTTACGGGAGAATCTGTGTGAACCACTATGCTACAATACCGCCCTGAGAGAGTGAAACATGTCTGAGAGGAGGACCAAGAAAAAAAAGGTGGACTGGCAGAAAGAGCCTGTCTCGAGCCGAGCTGTTCTCTTTCATATTCCTCTGAGTGTGTGTGGTGCTGCGCTGTCGATTCGTCGACTCGGATTAGCAGTGCAGAGTGAACCACTCTTCTTTATCACACTGAGACAAGTGTGGTAGGGATGCTCCCTTGAGCTGGGTGAAGGGAAGACTGCTGGAGCCTGGGCTGCTGCTTCTTAAATTACAAGTGGCCACATGGGTAAAGAAGGAAGGCCAAAAATGAGAAATAGGGAGAAGGGAGCGAGATGTAGTTCTGTAAAAACTGGCACCTCATAAATCTGACAAGCAGCCAAGTAGAGAGAAAGGAGGGATAAGGGGCACATGTATGTGAACACTCACTATCTAGGAAAGAGAGGGGGAACTGAACGGGAAAATGAAGAGGGATGTATGGAAAAGAGACATGGAGGGGAGGTCCTTCCAGAGGACATTGGTTGAGGGCTCCCGTCCTCAACCGACCCATGCCCTGTCAATTTCATGCTCAGCAGCCCATAGGCAAAGAGGCAGCCTGCGTCAGTGGAAGGATGCGAGGGTACGGTTAGTGTCGGTAACAGATGGTGTGAGGCAGAGACCCAGACGCTGTTTTTATATTTTGATATGATCCAATACATTTTTCCTTCAGAGAACCAAACAGCCAAAGGAAAACGTTTCTGCTGAGTCACACCTCTTCAATTGTATCGTCTACATTTGCCTGCAGGATGTCTGTTTTTCTGAAACCATAATGGTAGAGATTAAGGGGGCAGGTTCCATATGTGTCGTTTCACTTGAAGATTTCTAATATCTGGAAATGTATAACTTTCCATAATCTCTGAAGAGCTACATTTAACACAGCGAAACACAGTCTGTTCTCCTTCACAGTAACACTGACCTCAGGTTATTGCTACTGTAAACAATATGTGTTAGCCAGTCTTCACTCACCTGGGTAGCCATTTTGCCGTAATCCACCCAGCGGAGGGTGGCAAAGTTTGTAGACTCTGCGCAGTTGAAGCCGTGGTTAAAGCCAGCATGGTAGCCATAAGGAAAGGTGACCATAAACTCCCCTTCATTCTGAGTTATCTGTTTGGTAAGAGAGAAAAAAAACAGTATACCTTTACACATCTTAATACATGTTACAATTGTCACATATATTATATTATATATATATATATTATATTGTGATATATGTATTGGAAATTCTCTTTTGATGTGTAGAGGTGTTCCTAAGTGGCAAAGATAATGTACAAAAATGTAAACACACAATACATCTTGAAAAATGTTTTTGTTCAAAATGAACATGTTATTTTAAAGAAATTTTAATCAAAAGTAATATTGTCTTGTATGCGAGTGCCAAAATGATGATAGCTTCATCTTATGTTATCTTATCTGTTTGTTTTTGACTAAAAATGTATTACTTGGAAATCTGCTAATTCAAGTATTCCCTGGCTTACTTCTAAAATATATTCTGTTACTACTCATTAGTCACACTTCCCCTACAACTGCCATTCAGGTTTTGGAAGTTCAACTCCTCTGAAAACAACTTTTCTCTAAACTTTTCTGACTTGCGAGCAGAATTAATTCAGCCTTACATGATTGCTGCTCCAAGGGTTGAGTGTCTCCCCATGAGCTCAGTGTTATTCTGAGAATGTGACGACAAGTTAAGCACATTCCTTTTTAATGTGTTGCCCCAAAACATAAGCCCTATATGTCTCGCTCTGAATCACAACTTCTTTGTGAAGCCTGGATCCAGGCATTCAAGAGACACATCAAGCCAGGCAAGGTGACAGCCATGAGAGGAGAAACAGGGGGAGAGGCTGAGAGTGGGAGACGAACTTCCTCTACTAAAGGCAGTGGTTCAGATATCAAACATATCTTTTGCTCTCTCCAAAAAAGCAAGAAGATGGTTTTATTTTTACACATGAATCAAGGTAGATACTGTAGGTGTGTAACGAGTAACACGTTCACTGTGATAATGATGTCTTGAAAGAAAGAAGATATAAATGTGGTGTGGGGGGGCCCTCCTCTGACAAGAAAGAACTTTGTATTCCTGCTATGTGCCAGTTTTTTTCTGCAATCTTTCATTAACTTCAGCACTGTGAAGATTTATACAAAAGAAAAAACTAAAATAATGCCAATCAATTTGCTTTGACAGACACAAGTCATTACTCAGTGTATCATTAGTGCAGTAGCTGTTGTTTACGGTAAAGCTCAGCCACTAAACTCACTAATGTTGTCATGAGTCATTCAAAAACAAGCTCACCTCCTTTTACGCAAGACCCTCACATTTCATTTCTGTTTAGAGACCAATCAGTAAGTCAGGTGAACTGCTAGAAAGAGCCTTTCTCTTGTTCCAGTAATAAGTTATACCCAACTTAATTTCCTCTTGACAACATGACACATTTCAAGCTTGTTGATTGTTTGATTTCAATGTTTTTGAAACACCTGTATGCAACTGAGTATATGTGTGTGTAGCTGTGAAAATGATTAAGAGTGAATGGGTTCATTCAGTTGGGAAATACTTAAGTTACATCCTATGTATTGTTAACATGAGGATTCCAAGTAAATGTTGTTAGCAATGATATATGAAATTCACTTGACATAGATATATTATAGTCCACCTAGGTCTAGGGCAGTGGTTCTCAAACTTTTTCTGTCAGGCCCCCCCTTTGGAGAAAAAAAAAAGTCGGGCCCCCCCAACACAAAGAGTCAGGCTCAGTGGCGGCGCCAGATATTTATTTTGGGGTACTGTGGGGTAGCTTGACGTTTCATAGAGGGTGCTCAAACATTTAGGTTTTTCCATTAATGTACCGGTTGCTACAGTGGAATTTTCTACTGCAACACTCCCCACGCAAATACACAGTGTGATTTGGAGATGCGCTATGCGCAGCAGTGCTGCGTCTTTCTCTGTAACCTCTTTGGCGTGCTTCGCACTCAAATGCGAACGCATTGTTGAGGTTGAGCTGTGATAGACCAACGTCTTTTCGCAGAGCTTGCATTTAACTTCCTTTGGACTTGTAAGTTCGAAGTAGTTCCACGAGGAGGAACTCTTTTTACCTGCCGCTTTTTTCATCTTTAGTCGCA
>NW_011365377.1:108179-111279 GCF_000735185.1 Notothenia coriiceps | reverse complement strand
TTTATTGTAGATTATACATTTTACTGATACCAACTATATAATATTTACCTTGTTACTTTAAAAATAAAATAAAAAAAATATTTTTGGGAAATATATTTTTTATGAATTTTTATTTTTAATGACAATCAAACATGTGGGAAGAGGGGGGCGGGCGCCCTTACGCGCCCCTATGGACCGGCCGCCTCTATCCAACATGGATATAGCTTCTTTCTTTCACAGCAGCATTGGATCAGTTCAGTTGTGCAGCATTGGATCAAAACAAAATAAAGCTTTCAGTACTCGTTAGCTTACTGCTACAATTAGACACTGCGCCCTGCCCACTCTGTTGCCAGATTTGAGAGAAATAAGCAACCAGGTCTATGAAAACAAGCCCCAAAAAAGCAACACATACATGATGTTCCGTAATTTGAAACCAAAACTAAGGCCTCAGGATGACTTTAAGACTTGAACATGGTCATTTTAGTTTTGTAACATTGAATACAAAATTTAAAAAAAAGTCTTTTTATATAAAAAAAAAAAAAAAAAAAAAATCCCGATCCCCGATTTTTTTTCTCCCGATTCGGATCTTTTGAAAATCACGTGATCGGCTCCGATCCCCGATCACGTGATCGGATCGGGACATCTCTAGTTAGTATGCTGCTTTAAGAAAGTTTGATGGCAGCTTTGGAGGATGGATTAACTGCCAGGTTAATATTTACAGCATGCCAGACAAGTGCTGCTAATTAAAATGCGGTTCGGCAGAAGAAATTAAGCTGTTTTCACAAAATTATTGGTAATCCTACAACCTGGAAAAGGATATCCGGTTACCCATTTACATGGGTGTAATTTAAATGATTTCCAAACTGATATTGTGGAATAATCCCATTACTGCATTGTATGTCAATGCATTGTTCGTATGCCTCTAGGATGGATGTCTGGGGACCTCTGCAGGATCTCATCGTGGCAAAATGAAAGACTACTGAAAGAACTAGGACTGGATGCTGTCACTTCCAAAAGTTGTTATGCTGTTCAGCAGTACCCAAGAAAAAAAACTTTGCCTGAAGAAGATTTACTTAGCATTGGTGGACTATTAAGTGCAGAGATATTGCTCTATTCATTTTAAGAAGCAGCAGAACTAACAAGATTAAAAGACAGAGGCTACCAATTGTCTAAACCATGGTCTCATTTGTTTACTGTTTATAATTAATCCCAACAATATAATGAGGTTTCAAACTGCAGTGCGGTTTTTATCAATGCGTATGTCCCCAAGGTCACTCATAAATAAACATCTGCATCTTTACAAAACCATTTAAATTGTATCATGGATGACTGTTACTACCACTACTACTACACATATATAAGCAAAAGCACACTTTGCAATGTAACCATTAGTGTTACCAAACAAGCAACCATTTCCTTAATATACCCCTGTAACATTTGGGGGTTTCAAAGCCCTAACTGTCTCTCTAAAACAAAGGCTTACTTTTGCTCTTGGGGACGGAGAGACTCAGAATGCCTCAGCATAATCAAAAGAAAGAATTTCTCCTCCATCGTTCACGCTCCCTCTCTCTACCGGCTGTACCCGCCAGTGCCTCAAAGGGGGGTCCATCCAAGCCTCCACCCAGTTAAACTTTAATGCGACTGACAGTATAATTGGCACCCATTTCATCCTTCATTTTCACTGCATTGTTTCAGCCTCTGTTCCACCCTACAAAGCAAGAGAGGGAGAGGGGGCCTCTGTTCTCTCCTCGCCTGCCTGCTTGTTGGAGCTGATAAAAGGTGAATAATGTGCCGACAGAGCCCGGGTATTAATCCCTATTAAAATGCAGCTGGCTCTCTGAGCTCTCCATGGGGTATTATTAACTTAAAGGCTTCATCCTGTCCTTTTGTGTTTGAAAATTAAGTTCCTGCCTCCAACCCTTCACCCTGCACTCTTCCCTCTTACCACCTACACCACCACCCAAAAAGTCTGACTGAAATAATGCGGAGATGAGGAGCAATAAGAGCGGCGGCTGTCGCTGTGTCAAATGTTTGGAGAGGACTTTTTAAGTAACAAGACCATTGTCCCGGCCCCATTAGGCATTCTCTGCTCATAACTGCCTTTTTAGAACCTCGTAAACAGTTGGCTACCTGTGCTGTCGATGGCTTTGATAGGTCAGTGGATGCTTGTTAAATACCGTTGGCATTGCTTTCCTCCCACTGCCAGCTGCTGAGATGAGAGGAGAGGAAGGCTGCAATGTAACTGTGACTGAGAGCTCAATGCTCACATGAAGACATGTCTACCGAGTGTATTTTAAGGATGGGGTTTCAATATCTAGATATTCAGGATTTAATTTATAAAATCTGAACCTTTTTTTAATCTCTCATCAAATCTTTTGAGGTTTGGGAGTCATCAAAATGATGAAATAACCATGTACATAACGGAAAACTTTAACGTTACTTGAATTTCATCTTAAATCTTGCACTTAAGATACTGACGAAACATTAGCTCATTCTTTTCCTATGACTGTGAAGTGGTCAGTATAATGGGACTCTCTCATAGCAGACATTTGACTAGCCACCACAGGAAATAACAGGTTAAAGAAGTAACACTAAATGTGATCCCATCTAGGTGGATTAGTAAATACAAAGGGTCAAAGGTAGTGGAAAGGAAAGAACCAAATAAAAAGAATGAGGTTAATGGCTCTTGGTGCTGGCCAGGCAAAAGGTTGGTGCCAACTATTTACAGTTCCTAGAGCAGGTGCCTCTGCAATCTGGCTCAGTCTCTGAACTGACCCTGGAACTGCCTCTGTGGAAGTGGTGGTGTGAGTAGAGGTTTAGGGCGAAAGGAAATGGGGCTCTCTCACTGTTGATGGTCAGGATTTAGCAACACAGATGTTTTATAGAGTTACACTTCTGATTTCCCTGCTATGACAGTAAGTGTATTTATATAATTCAACCCACAGTCTTTGATGACTGTGATTTAGTTATATTATTAATTATCATATATATATATACACAGTGGGGCAAAAAAGTATTTAGTCAGCCACCAATTGTGCAAGTTCTCCCACTTAAAAAGATGAGGCCTGTATTTTTCCTCCTAGGTATATCTCTGGTTTCATTATAATTACATTTATTTATC
>NW_011365377.1:97645-108118 GCF_000735185.1 Notothenia coriiceps | reverse complement strand
TCTCACAGACCTGTAACTTCTTCTTTAAGAGCCTCCTCTGTCCTCCACTTGTTAACTGTATTAATGGCACCTGTTTGAACTCGTTATCAGTATAAAAGACGCCTGTCCACAACCTCAAACAGTCACACTCCAAACTCCACTATGGCCAAGACCAAAGAGCTGTCAAAGGACCCCAGAAACAAAATTGTAGACCTGCACCAGGCTGGGAAGACTGAATCTGCAATAGGTAAGCAGCTTGGTGTGAAGAAATCAACTATGGGAGCAATTATTAGAAAATGGAAGACATACAAGACCACTGATAATCTCCCTCGATCTGGGGCTCCACGCAAGATCTCACCCCGTGGGGTCAAAATGATCACAAGAACGGTGAGCAAAAATCCCAGAACCACACGGGGGGACCTAGTCAATGACCTGCAGAGAGCTGGGACCAAAGTAACAAAGGCTACCATCAGTAACACACTACGCCGCCAGGGACTCAAATCCTGCAGTGCCAGACGTGTCCCCCTGCTTAAGCCAGTACATGACCAGGCCCGTCTGAAGTTTGCTAGACAGCATTTAGATGATCCAGAAGAGGATTGGGATTCATATGGTCAGATGAAACCAAAATAGAACTTTTTGGTAAAAACTCAACTAGACGTGTTTGTAGGAGAAAGAATGCTGAGTTGCATCCAAAGAACACCATACCTACTGTGAAACATGGGGGTGGAAACATCATGCTTTGGGGCTGTTTTTCTGCAAAGGGACCAGGACGACTGATCCGTGTAAAGGAAAGAATGAATGGGGCCATGTATCGTGAGATTTTGAGTGACAACCTCCTTCCATCAGCAAGGGCATTGAAGATGAAACGTGGCTGGGTCTTTCAGCATGACAATGCTCCCAAACACACCGCCCGGGCAACGAAGGAGTGGCTTCGTAAGAAGCATTTCAAGGTCCTGGAGTGGCCTAGCCAGTCTCCAGATCTCAACCCCATAGAAAATATTTGGAGGGAGTTGAAAGTCCGTGTTGTCCAGCGACAGCCCCAAAACATCACTGCTCTAGAGGAGATCTGCATGGAGGAATGGGCCAAAATACCAGCAACAGTGTGTGAAAACCTTGTGAAGACTTACAGAAAACGTTTGACCTCTGTCATTGCCAACAAAGGGTATATAACAAAGTATATAACTTTTGAGATGAAATTTTGTTATTGACCAAATACTTATTTTCCACCATCATTTGCAAATCAATTCTTTAAAAATCAGACAATGTGATTTTCTGGATTTTTTTTTTCTCCTTTTGTCTCTCATAGTTGAGGTATACCTAGGATGAAAATGACAGGCCTCTCTCATCTTTTTAAGTGGGAGAACTTACACAATTGGTGGCTGACTAAATACTTTTTTGCCCCACTGTATTTGACAGACTGAACGGACTTAACCTGTCATTGCAAGGTGGGGCTGTCTTCCTTGATCTCAGTAAGGCTTTTGACACTGTTGGCCACCAAGTGCTCCTTACAAAGCTGACGTATTTCAATTTTTCAGCAGATTCAATACAGTGGGTTAAGTCTTACTTATCCAACAGAAAACAGTGTGTTTTGGTCAACGGAGCCAAATCCCCCTATCTTGTGAACCCTGTCGGGGTTCCACAAGGTNGAAAGAATCCAGGAAATTACGTTGTAGGATTTTTAATGAATTAATTGGTAAATTCCTCTGTAAAATAAGTATTTGGTCACCTACAAACAAACAAGATTTGAAATCTTGTTTGTTTGTAGGTGACCAAATACTTATTTTACAGAGGAATTTACCAATTAATTCATTAAAAATCCTACAACGTAATTTCCTGGATTCTTTCCCCCCATTTTGTCTCTCATAGTTGAACTGTACCTAGGATGAAAATTACAGGCCTCTCTCATCTTTTTAAGTAGGAGAACTTACACAATTGGTGGCTGACTAAATACTTTTTGCCCCACTGTATGTATATATATATATACATACATACATACATACATACATACATACATACATACATGTATATAACACTGTAAATTATGTATTTAATATTACCTTTAATATTACCTGTACACTTTTTATTCCTTTTCAGATATTGCTTGTCCATCAAAAGTCACATATTGTGCACATTTCCAGACACTCCAGTAAAGAAGAAGGATTGTGATTGACAGGAGCTATGCATTGGTGATTATTGATTTTCTTTTTCAGCTCTTCACAACGAGGACAAAAGGTTGGTCTATTAAATGTAGTTTGGATGGGGGTGACTCTCCATCATCATCCTCACATCTTATACCTCACTCTGAGCAACTTGCCTTACACAAGTTAATCCTCATTGATCAAAGCAGGGGATAGGAGGAGGAGGAGGAGAGGAGAACATGAGTGGTGGGAATAAAAGGGAGCGGCGCAAGGAGAACTCTTACGTCCAGGAGAGAGGTGCAGGGGGTTGGAGATTATTTCTTTTTAAGCGTTATTTATCTGCGTCACACAAGATTCTCAGGATTCAGAACCAAAGAACATCCGGCAAAACGTTTGATGTTTTGTTAACATAGGAAGAAAATATAGCAGTAGCAAAAGCCGATGACATGAACAATAATCCATCCATGCACCCTCCCAACTGAGTGCACTTTGTGAGGGATTCGTAAGTTTCCTCCAACTCATTTTGCAGATTAAACATTCGATGCTGCTGGCTTCAGTTCCACCAGCCTCTCCTTCACATTCAGCATCCTCAGCCTCTCCTGACATTTTTAGTACAAGTGACTGCACCCACTAAGTGCTTCAAGCTGCTCATCCTTCTCAGGCTCCATTTTAGCACAGCCAGGTGACAAGGAAATCAATGTCTGTGTATGTGGGGAGAAAGTGAGACATCAGAGTGTCTCACCCCCTTCATACATGCAAATGAAAATCCTATGTGTGGCCCACAGCGTGTAGCACAGTGTTCACTGCGAGGACAGGCGTGTCAGCAAGACAAGAAACTGCCAAAAGGTTGTTTATTGAGAGTGGTAAAGGGTTCTTAAAAGTGTTATGAATGTTCTGCTTGAAAAGGAGTGAGGCTGTTGAGAAGTACTACTTCTATTCTCCTGTGAGGGAGTGTGCTTTGGGTGTGTGCTGGCATGTGTACTGTGCATGTTAGTTTGAAGAATGTGTTTGGTCTGAAGCGCTTCACTTACAAAGCAAACGCAGGCTGTGAGAAGAATCAAATAAAAAACAAAAGAAATGGAAATCATCATTTGAAAGCATCATAAGGGTCTCACCTTGTGCCAACCTCTCCAGCCGCTTGCCGTGCTCAGGGGGGACGGCATACCTGCAGAGAGAAGGATACAAATGTCATTAGTTTAGCGTAATATTGGTATATTATTAAGAAAAGCCGTGTTTTTACCAGAGGGACACCATTTTGTCATCAAAAAGTTGTTTTTGTACCCAATTTCTTTGAGATGCTGGATCCCATTTCCCAAAGGAAACTACAAAACAATTATGATGTCATACAACCATTACTTTTCTTCTATCCTCTGATGGTACTGAATAAAGTAAAAGCCACACAAAGCAATATTAATGGTCTTTTCATAAATATGTGTTCAAACTAAGAGTGTGTTTGGCTACCTAGCTGCAGCTAACTGTACGTACAGTTGCTTTGGTAAGTAACAATCACAAAATGCTACCTTAGATAACAGCATTGTGAAGATCATTTATTTGTAAAGTTATAATTTCAAGGGGGAAAGGACAGAGTGAAGAAAAAGATGAAATGGCCGATGAAGGGCAGGACCAGGAGGGATTACTGTTTTGGGAGTGCTGGGTTATTTCACTGCCCTCAGCTCTCACTCTAAGAAATGAAATCACCCATGACGTAAACCTCACCAGCTTCCTTTATCTTCTCTTTTAAACATACATAGATCATGAAAACCACACAATATTATCAGTGGATGGTAGATATAGTTAGATATTATGTTGCTTTGATCTTTTGTTGTTTCTGCTTCGTTTAAAAACTGTGTAAATTAGCCATTAAGACTTTATTATCATGTTTAAAAAATGTCTTACTCTGCTTCTGTTTTATTAGTGTACACATACAGCAGCCCTGTGGCACTAGTTCTGAGTTGCTCCACAGGCAAAGTACTAACAAGAGATCACAGTCTTTGTTAAAACGTGCAGCAAGAACTGTAAAAGATGTACCATGACATCAAATATCGGATGCTACATGCAGAAAGCTCATTTATTTGTAAAACAGAGTGGGAGGGAGACAGCAAAGCTCTAATCTGATCCGTTCATTTGTGAAGTTATTACCATAACGGGCTTTATTACTGCAATTATTTCCTCTGGGTTGCTTAAGCCTCCAGAGATCTCTTGCAATGAACCCTGGGTGGGGAAAAAAGACCCCATTTCTCCCTCCTTACTCAAGCCTCAACAACCACATGGATGTTCGAACAAAGGGAGGAAGGGAAGGAGAAAAAAAGAAAGAACAAAGATGGAGAGATAATGAGAAGCAACAACACTTAAGGGGAGACATAAAAAGAATGAGCAGGAGCATAAGACGGAGTGAGAGAGAGAGAGAGAGAGAGAGAGAGAGAGAGAGCGAGAGAGAGAATAAACACAAGAAAGTAGCAGACAAAGTCAAATTCAGTCAGAGGTGCCGAGACACGGAGCCACACTGCCACCTGTAGACCAAAGCTGAGAATTCAGAGCGGAGCAGCCTTCTCCAATATCTATTATTTAAGCCTGGATTTACAGAAGTGTCTCACATCAGAGGCTCGATACCAAAGGCCTTCATGCTATTTGGGAATAACATTCGACAAGAACCCAATTTATTAAAATCAGAACATTATTTTAGAGTTGCAAGTGGCCTTATTTAGTGATGCAGTAAACTATCCCCCGTTTCTTTGTGCTGGTTTCAAGATCATAACATTCTCTACATGAAAACGTATTTTGTTAAAGGCTGGGTAAAATTGGCTAAGATATAAACAACAGAAGGCATAAATAGTAATGTTATCTAAATGTCAACTGTTTCTCTCTAAAGTCTTTGTCTTTTCTTTTGATTTTGTTTTTTAACGTTATACCTTCAGTCATGTTCTAGTAGTGAAATAGATCAGGCGTACTAACGCACTGAGCCACAGCCTCCCTATCCATTGCATTTACTTATGTTTTGAAAATGAAATTAATATTGATCTTCTTATCTTACTCATGGACAGTAAATGAGTACATATTCCTAAAATCAGAGTTATAAACGTTAACGTTTTTTGTTCTCCTTAGGGAACATTACATTGCAGACTTGTCTATGTAACATTTAATCTATTTCCAATTAGGGAACAGGTCAGGCGATCCCTTCCATCCCAGTTTCAAACTAAACAAATCAGCCGATCTGCGTGTCTCCTCCTGTTCCCTCCCTCCTAAAGATCCAGTTGCCATGGTATCAACACGTCCGTCTCTACGGCAGCAGGGAGACAAACCCACAAATAAAACAACGAACAGCAATGGAGGCTTGAACTTTTCCACCTATCCGAGGTAGAAGATAATTGATCCTCCTCCATCTGCGGCGCAGCAGCGTGGCTGGCAGACTGCATGTGTTAGTATGTTTGACACCATGACAGAGATGATATAAATATGTGCAATATTGTCAAATAGTTTCTAGCTCAAGTGTCTCAATGATGTGTCTCTCATTATTGCTCCACTAAAATGTTGACAAGCATGTTTTCTGTTTAACATTTTTAGAAAACGATATGCATCCCAGTAAGTCACAGCTGTCTTTACATCTGATCAAACACGTAAGGGGGTTTGTTTAATGCTTTGCAGGAAAGACAGCACACTGCAATCATCTGATGAAGCAGAACCTGGTTAGAAAAATAACTAAAAGGTTATAATTGATGTAAGTTAAGTGTGGCCGAATTATACCAGGATTGGATGTTTGCAAAATAAGGAAACAGAAGAACAGGGACACCTCCAGTTATTTCCACTGAGTGTTCAGACTCAGATTTCCGTAACTGTGTGTGTGTAAATATCTATATGTTACACACCACCCGTGCCTGTGCATCAAGAGGGCACATTCTGACCTGAGGAGGCTCCTGGCAGCAGATCTCATGCCCTCTCCAAGTTTTCTTAAAATGTACAACAACAATGAACCCGCAGTTACAACCCAAATAACACTACATGCAGATCTGCAGCTCTCCATCTCCCTCTAGGAGTAAAAACTGTCAAACCACCGTGGTTCAGAACTTCAGGTCTACCAAGGAGGTTGAGGACTGATGGATTCATAATAAACTCCTGCCTTCCCGTGAAGTTGCAGCTTGGGTACACTTCAAAATATCTTTCATTTCTTTTTCGTCAGCTTTTCCCTACCTTCCCTTCACATGCTCTGAGGCAAATCTTTTATCTGACAGCAGAGCTGCTGGTGTCTGTTGGGGTAGAGGGCTGATTTAGAGGGTTTCAGCAGTGAAAATAAAGAGGAAAAGAATGATGGGAAGATAAAGACAGGAAGAAAGTGATATACTGCTAAGGCTGACATTTTTTACATGCCTACCAGTGTGTGTGTGTATGTATGTAGTAGTAGTAGTCGTTATGGTGGGGTCTGACTTTGATGGGAGCCGAGTTGCAGGGGGAATGGACTTAATTTCACAAACGGCTGCACTATGAGAGCAGAGAAGGCGTGTGTGTGTGTGTGTGTGTGTGTGTGTGTGTGTGTGTGTGTGTGTGTGTGTGTGTGTGTGTGTGTGTGTGTGTGTGTGTGTGTGTTTGAAAAAGATAAAACTAAAAAGAGCTTGCATGGTGAGTGCGCATTAATGTAAAGTGGTGGATGTATTCCTTTTTTCCAGATTTTCCTTCTTAATGCTAAGTGCAGGCGCAGAGCCATAAGACCATAGAATAAGTAACATAAATTGGGAGGGTATAAAACAAGAACTGCAGGAATACGCGACTAAAACCACACACACATCACACAAATACACACTCGCCTCTCTATTGGTACAGTAAGAAGTCTGAATCTTAGTGTGTTTTTGACAAATATCTCCTGAGACTCATTACGATTGTGCTGATCATAGCAGACAAACAGAGATGTTTCATCTTGCTATGGGTTCTGTGGAGACACACCACAGGAACGGAGCTTTTATGGTGAAAGTAAAGATCTATTTCAGATTTTTGCTTGATTAAAGGCTATCAGAGAGGATATATAATTAATGACGATGAAATGTGAGACTGCATGTACTTTTCACTTTAAATGAAGCGGTTGGGGGAAGCAGAAGCTCAATTGGGGGCTTTGTGGCTTTATGGAGCTATCTACTGTAGATAGGACTGGAACAGACCAATTGAGAGTGAATGGTTGCACAATATTAGAAATACATCTCTTCATATTGAGAAAGTCATCAAATATAAAAAGTCAGTAGCACTTCAATAATCACAATAGTACCCCAGTACCCAGAGTAGTTGCAGATAACATGGGCTTGTAAACAAAAAGCTTTGAGGCGTGGGGGATAATCACATGTTTGATTATATCGTAATGAGTTGTTTCAAAAGCCGCAAATCAGCATCAGAGAGGATTTCAGACTAAGATCCCTATCAAATGTATTGACAGAGAAGGATTTAGTCGGCAATGGAGAATGAGAGGGAAACAAGCTCATTCCAAACAAAGGGGATAATGAGTTGTTTTAAATGCGCTGTCTATTTGAGGAATGCTAATCCCTCTTTTATTATTATATGATTGGAAGATCTAACTTACAAACTTGATATGATAATAATGTAATATTGCCTCCTATGCAGATAATGTGTTGCTAAAGCATCACTTTGGTCTTAATCACCAAAAATCCCGACATCGAAAGTAATCACTGCAATAAATACATACTATTATTATATGTATTATATGTATTATATATTATTATATGTGACTTGATGTATGTGAGATCAACAGTGGGTAGAGAAGCTATTCTTCACTAATTTTGGAAAATGCATGGCAAACCCACATCCGTGGGTTTATCATTCAAATCTGGTAAAATGTGTTATTTGAATGCACTGCATAAAATCCTTTGGAGTAAAGCTTGTTGTTAAATACCAACCAACTATGTGTAATATTTGCAATATTTGCAAAATATATATGCCGTTAATAACTGTGCAATATATAAATGGCTGCTAAATACTCATAACTGTTACAGGATGTGTATTTTGTAAATTGTGTAACTTTTTTTTATTATAATTTTTGTTATCTTTAATACTTTTTATGCATGCTTCTTTGGTAACATTAAGCTGTCTTTGGCTCTTTTCTGCTGTAACAATGTACATTTTCCCTCTGTGTGACTGATAAAGGTATTCTGATTCAGATTTTTAAGCATCCATAAATCAGTGGTACATTATACTAAAGAAAATATGCTGCAGTCAATTAAAGCTAAATGTTTAAGGCTTTAAGGTTTAAACGTTGATGCTAAATGAGGTAAAATAACTATTTTAGTATACAATTTGCTATTATAATGTTACCTGATACTAACAGTCATGTAGATGCTGTGCTAGAGAAGTGTTGTGAAAGGAGGGAGTAGCAGCTGAGCGGGATACATGGATAAAGTATTGAAGTGGCAGAGCAGGGCTGTCTGGTGACTCTGTAGGGAGGCTGAGTCAGTGGATGAGCTCTTTATCCCAGTGGGCTCTACTTCTCATCCCCACAGCATGATGGTAAATGTCACCTCCACCAGACTCTCATTAAGGCCACACAGCTGGATAGATGCCAAAGCTTGGATTGACATTAAAAAAAGAAAAGTACTAAGCAGGATAAGACCGCTATACAGATACAGTATACGTGTAGACTAGACACTGTATATTAAAGGGGGTACATCTTGATAGAAACAACTCAAATCTGCACCAATTAAACAATAGAAACACGGATGATAGACACGTCCTTGCTCTGCAATAATCACTCAACAGGCCCTTATTCAAAACTCATTATCAGACAAAGCTCTTCTTATTTCCCCCACCACACTCTCAGGTTGATGAATAGGGACTATACATCACTGTTTGTATTGATTTCAGATCATGTTGGAGTTTTCTGCACCAACAAACACAAAGACAGGACCACCGGTCAATAAATCAACCTCATGTTATATGCATGAACACCTCAAACAGAATTGCACCTCTTGCACCGTACTGTACAGCACTCAAATTTGAAACGCAATTTAGTAAGTAATAGATGGGACTTTAAACATGAAAGCACACACACATATATATATATATATATATATATATATATATATATACATATACACACATAATGGTGGTTACTGATGGACGAACCTACATGAAATACATTGTATGACCTTAGAGTTATTCATATGGTACATGGTTTGTGTTTTGGCTTTAATTGTCATTGCATTGAGTCTACAATTAAAGAATTATTAGAAATAATAAATATCTGACTTGTTGATCCACATGCAAATCACAAATCAGTACACAAAAGTTCTGCCTCTTAATAGTGTCAAGGATTGACTGTGACAGAGAATAAAGGGGCTTCAAATATCCCAAAATGTTCCACATTTGCACAGTTGCTGAATTACAGCTGAAACTGTTAGAAATGCCAGATATTTTTTTTCATTTGGTAAAAGCTTGTTTTTTACATTGCTAGCCAGATTGCTCGCTAATGTTCTATGCACAGCGCATGCTATAGTTTGTTAGCAAGTAGTTCGCGATTATATAAAATAGGTTTGAGTCAGTGAGAAGTCCAGGTCTCAAGATTAATGTGCAATTAGTGACTGATATTCACTCTTTATAGCTCCTTACTAGATTTCTATTTTTACAATACGAGTGTTTCAGAAAAGACATTGACGCTAGAAGAGACTAGGAGACCTAACCTCCTCTAGGGGGGTCCGGGGGGCTTGTTCCCCTGGGAAGATTAATTTTTTTAAATGTTGAAGTTAAAAGCATCAATCTGGTGCACTTTGAGAGCAACATTAAGAGATCTATGGATACATCTCTCAACACCCATATGAAACAGACCTGTAAGCAGATTTGGTTTTTCTTTATGGATCATTTACAAATCACTCCCCTTTCAAACTGTATTATTGTTTATTAATAACAACTTTTTGTTACTGTCATATAGTATTTTATATCTGTTTACTTTATTCTCTTATTTTTTTTATAACTATAATGATCATATAAAGGTGTGCCTTTACCTCACTGGTTGGAGAAAAAGCTTCTTATATTTGTTAGCATAGCTAGCTAACCAGATGCTAATAACAACAAAGTTATTGACTGTATGATCAGTATGACAGATGAACAGATCACCACTGGGCTTTCAACTAAAGACACAGCCACGCAAAAAACTGCGGCATGTGTACGGCTCCTTATGGGTACTGACATTTGTGAAGTCCCGGGTTGCGTTCGAATAGTCCATTTAGCTTAGGAACCTTCCTAACCGAGTGAAATGACCCGGAAGTCCCTCAGTGGCAGCCATGATAAGTGCCGTTCGAATTCTCTATAATGATAGGAAAGGAGGTTTCAAAGTTCCTTTATAACCTCCTTTAGCTTAGGAACCACTGGA
>NW_011365377.1:96180-97636 GCF_000735185.1 Notothenia coriiceps | reverse complement strand
GACTGGTTACAAAAACATAGCACTTTGGCAACTTACCATATACGTTTTAAAATGCTTAATAAGCACCGTAACTTTCATGATATAATTTCTCCGTCATTATCGTTTGTGTCCGTGAACGGCCAACTGTTGTGTGACGTCAAATGCTGCGGCTGCAAGGCATTGTGGGGCAGCATTTTCTCCTCTCCTTTCGGNTCACTCGCGTCCCTTCCTTGCATCTTAGCTCAACCTCCGTAAGATGTGAGCGAGAGACACGAGGAGGTGACGCGAGGACAGAGGAGTCCTCAGGTATTATTAATACCTGAGGACTCCTCTGTCCTCGCGTCACCTCCTCGTGTCTCTCGCTCACATCTTACGGAGGTTGAGCTAAGATGCAAGGAAGGGACGCGAGTGAGGGAAATGAGGAGTCGAGGAGGGGTATTGGGATGAGGCTTATGTGTTTTGGGAAATGTATCTGCTTTTGGCCGTTGTTCCGCGTTTGCACCTGCCGGCGTACGTACTGAAGCCATTAAATAAAATGTCCTAAACCAACAGGTGTCACAGTGGCCCTTTCTCATTTTAATCAATTCCCCCTCCTCGACCCTCCGGTAGTGACCCGGAAATGAATTTCAGCGCGCCATGTTGAAGGACATCTCATTTCTCTAAATGCACTTCGAGGACCGAGGACCGAGGATCGAGCGTCGAGGAGGCTCTCTGGAGGAGCCATAACCGAGGATACACTGATGGGTCCTCCACGGCTCTTTCGTTGATGCATTTCCGGGAACAGAGATGTTTCAAAGAGTCGTGACGCGCGGCCGGACTTATCTCAGCCAATGACAGCTCTGTCTGCATGCATCCCCTGGATATTATTTTATTAACTGCTTTCATCGCGACGCGATGTTTACAGTGAGAACAGCTGTGAGGTCCGTGCAGAAAGCAGAGCAGTTTGTATAATACAGTATATCACTCAGTNTTGTTAAAAAATGTCTGCTATTATGAGTATTATTATTTATATAATGCGCTTTCTGCCTTCCTGTCATTAGGAGTTATAAATGTAATGGCTATGTATTAGATTCTCTCTCTCTCTCTCTCTCTCTCTNACACACACACACAGCTCCTAAAAGATATAATCAGACTACAGCCGTTGTGTATTTTATTATGTGAAGCACTAAATGGTTTTAGAAAAATATCGACTCTTTGTTTGTAGATATCTACTAAACTAAAGCAAACAAAGAGTCGATATTTTTCTAAAACCATTTAGTGCTTCACATAATAAAATACACAACGGCTGTAGTCTGATTATATCTTTTAGGAGCTGTGTGTGTGTGTGTGTGTGTGTGTGTGTGTGTGGTAAAGTGTGTAGGTGTGTGGTACAGTGTGTAGGTATGTGGTACAGTGTGTGCGTAGATGCAGCGGACAGACAGGTCTCAGTTGGTCCTCTGCTTACTTTTAATACTTGTAAATAAAACATTGGCCCGTA
>NW_011365377.1:91875-96135 GCF_000735185.1 Notothenia coriiceps | reverse complement strand
AGAGAGAGAGCGAGCGGATGAGGAGAGGAGTGCACGAGGAGAGAGCGAGAGAGAGAGGGAGAAGAGGAAGGAGAGAGAGAGAGAGAGAGAGAGAGAGGGAGAGAGGACGAAGACGTAGAGAGAGAGAGAGAGAGAGAGTGAGAGATGAGAAGAGAGAAGAGACGGAGAGAGAGAGAGAGAGAGAAAGAGAGAGAGAGAGAAGAGACTATACATTAGCTAAAACCATTACATTTATAAATCCTAATGCAGGCAAGGCAGAAAGCGCATATATATGAATAATAATACTCATATAGCAGACATTTTTAACCAATGACCACAATATCATTATTTTAATAAACCAATATGAACATTGAGGAAAATGAGTGAAGAACTGATTGATTCAAATGTTGGTTAGCTACAAGTAGTAATGTAGTTAGTGCATAAATTACTATTGCAACAAATGTGTTCATTTTCTTCATTATAAGTCGATTTTTTTTGGACGAATGCTCCGGGCCAGTGGTTACAATGGTGGGGCCAGTGATAATACAGGGCCAGTGGCATTTTACCCTTAATGTCTACCTCTGGGTCATGAACACATCTGTCCATCAGACAGAGGGCTGCTGTGCCTCCTGTCATCATTGATGGACGTCTCTTTAAAATGACCGCTCAGAGGAGAGGAGTTCTCATTTCTCTAACCGCCTGCTGCTTCCCCTCCTCTCTCCTCGGCTCCCTTCCTCTCTCCTCGGTTCCCCTCCTCAGTCCTCCGCTCGCATCTCCTGTGGGCAGCACCAAGTCTCGAGGAGAGGAGTCGAGGATAGGAGTCGAGGAGGGGAAATTTGAGTATTGAGAAACCTCTATTGAAACATCTCCGTTCCCGGAAATGCATCCACGAAGGAGCCGTGGAGGACCCATCAGTGTCTCCTCGGTTAGAGCTCCTCCAGAGAGCCTCCTCTCTCCTCTCTCCTCTCTCCTCGGTTAGAGCTCCTACCAGATAGCCTCCTCTTTCCTCTCTCCTCCTCCTCTCTCCTCCATTAGAAGCTCCTCCAGAAGAGCCTCCTCTCTACCTCGGTTAGGCTCCTCCAGAGAGCCTCCTCGACAGCTCGATCCTCCGGTCCTCGAAGTGCATTTAGAGAAATGAGATGTCCTTCAACATGGCGCGCTTGAAATTCATATCCGTTCACTACCGGAGAACCAAGGAGTTGAGGAACAGAGGAGGGGATTTGATGAAATGAGAAAGGGCCATGGACTAGTTTCAACAATAATTCACCATATTTTGGTGTTTGTGTGTCATGACATCACTGAGCTGCAGTCCTCCTGAGGATCATACACAGCCTGGTGTGAATATATTATTATGTGTGAGTATATAGATTAGTACACACAATATAGGGTATATATATGTGTTAGGTATATATACAGATAACAGTATCACATAGTATACCAGCATAGGTGATAAGGGTATTACACATATATGTGTACTACCCTATACACATTATATATATACACTATATATATATACACATATATGTGTTATATACTATATGTACAGATATACATACACAATATATTATATACACATATATCCTGCTCTTTATACTAATACACATATGTGTGTATATATATACACATATATGTGGTATATATATACACATTATGTGTATATGTGTGTTTATATATATGTGTATGTATATCTGTATATATATGTATATTAATATATATATTTGTTATATATATGTATGTCGTATATATACAGTATATGCGTGTTTTATTTATTATTATTCTGTGCAGTGTTGTGTCGTCCATGCTGCAATGGAGGCCGGTCAGATTTCCCTGGAGAGAAACTGCTATCACACACACGTATACCACACACACACATTGTAGACACACATCACAACAACACAACACCCACACACACACACACACACTTGTAGACACACACACACATTGTATGGACACACTGCACACACACACCACACACCACACCACACACACACACCACGACACCATTGTAGACACACAACACACCACACACCCACGCAGATTACAAACCCTTCAGGTTATTTCACATGCGTTCTTGTCTTCTCTGCAGGCTGAGATTTCCCGTATGTGTTTACATTCCCTAAATAACAATTTAAAATGACTGTCAGACTATTAAACGTATTTAAATTTCTTTTTACATGTGATATTTTGTTTTTAAAGTTTGTAGATGCTTGTATTCATGTTTTTGATTTTAAAGTTCAGAGAGATTAAGGCGGGCATGCCAATTCTAGGGGGGGAGATGTGGCGGGGCTATGGATTTCCACCGTAGGTAAAGGCAACAGGTTGGAAAACACATATCCTTTGAGATAAGGTCTCTCAACGTCCATATTCTCCAGCTTTGCTATTAATTCTACTTGGGAGGACCTCGGGTCGCTGCTGACAGCCACCTCCAACGAAAGTGAAGCAAAACATCACTCAGAGGTACCTTCCTCATGACGGACCTCACGTTCCCGGTTACCAGTACTCTTGTCTGGGAGCAAAGACAATTGATTATTAGGTTTTGTTAATATTGTGAAGTAATCTTTTTTTTGCAGGTTGGAGAGTGCAGTGTTCGACATGCAGCGAGGAAGGACGGGTAACAACCAGAAAAGCATGACGCAGGACCTTGAGGGAGAATGTGTTTGTGTGCTTAAAGTGGACAAAAATGTACAAACATGTCATATAACTTGAATTTAAATCGTAATAAATAACTGAATAACTGAATGGGCTCTTTATTGTTTGTTCATTTTAGTTATTTTCAACTGTCTGGACATCAATGTGGATTGTCAATCGTCAGCTGACAACTATCGAGGGGTGAGAACCAGAAAAAGGGGCGTAATGACATTTGACACTTACAGTGGAGAGCCGAGAAACAAAAAATACCATCTTTGTCCTGACTTTGGTTTATAAATTCAATCTTTAATATGAAAACTATCTATAACATCGTGGATGCGATATACTTAATGGAAACAATATTTGGACTCATTGAAAAAAAAATTCTTCTATTTTTTTTTAATTCGGAATAAGTCACATGCGCTTTGGAACTAAGATTTTATCTCATATGAACTAAGAAAAAGGCGTATCGGATAAAAATAGGAATAAAGGCTTTTACATTAATTAGTTTCAAGTAACAGTTAATTCAATTTTTATAAGTAATATTATATTAAAATATCCTATATCAATTAGTTCATTGAATGTAATTATAAAAAATAAAAAACTTTAGCTTAAAACCATTTTGCCAAATTATTTAGCCATTATCCCCAATAACCAATGAAATAGGCTTACATGAGCTCCCTGCTGGTAATATGTCACATATTGCTGGTCACGTGTGACGAGAAACGAAGGGGCAGCTCATTTTGGGCAGTCAATCGCGGTCAGTAATTCATTGGCACGGCACTGCAGACTGTCTTGAAGGCATTGCGTGCGGTAACTGCTGATGCACCAGGTTTGCACAAATAGGCGTGGGAAGAAGAAAGGTGTAGTACCTTATTATCGCATTCCAAAAACGCGGATGAGGAGGGAAAGTGGAATCGCTACGCGATTAAAAAGAGCCAGGAGCCGTCTGAAACAAGAACTGAAAGGATGGACCCCCGGCCTTTTTTCTGTTTTTTCTCTCATAAATTATTATATTTATTTTCTTTTGCTTTTTTTTGTTCTGAGCACCACGGACCCGTCTTTGCTTTCGCCCTCATCCATGACAACGTGATCACATTTCAATATCGAGGGTGGGTGAAGGAATACAGTACAATGCTACAAAAATTTCTGGTCAGTATTAATTTTTACCGACAGCTAGATCTCGCACCAGTTATTATAGGCGTAACGGAGACTCATGTGACTGTCCCTTTTTAACCTCAAACAAGTAGTCGGCTCTCGGTGCCTTGCTCTCCAGCTTATGCTCTGTAGACAGCCTACCGTGGTTAAACCAAAAACACTGTGTCTGAAAGATATCACTTCTTCATTCTTTAGGGACTGAAAGAGTGATAAACCCGATTTGAGTCCGGATTTCTAAATTCCGTCAATTATTTGCGCTTACTAATCACATCTTCCAGAGAAGAGGAGACGAAAAAAACGTAGTATCTGGATGGTTATTTTAACAGACGGCAGAAGGACTAGAATATGCACCATATAGTTATGTATTTCAGTGCAACAATCTCTATTTTCTTCGTCACGAAGCCATTCCGGTCAAACGGTTGGTAGACTCAACACTCCTGTCTGACTTTTATCCTATGTGGGTTTTTTCTACTTCGTTATCGGCCAAATTGTTTT
>NW_011365377.1:79958-91830 GCF_000735185.1 Notothenia coriiceps | reverse complement strand
TATATGTGTGTTTATATGTCCGCATCTGTAGCCTGTTATTGCCTCATTATACCGCACTGTCAATGAATCAAAGTAAATATATAAGTGGTCATGAACACATCTGTCCATCAGACAGAGGGCTGCTGTGCCTCCTGTCATCATTAATGGACGTCTCTTTAAAATGACCGCTCAGAGGAGAGGAGTTCTCATTTCTCTAACCGCCTGCTGCTTCCCCTCCTCTCTCCTCGGCTCCCCTCCTCGGCTCCTCCACTCGCATCTCCTGTGGGCGGGACTAAGTCTCGAGGATAATTGGTGAAATGAGAAAGTGTCTTCAGTCTGTTGCACAACAACAACAGCAGATTGTGTTGTCATCTTCTCTCTGTAAATAGACTGTTGATGGATGGTGAACAGTGGAGGACAGCAGACTGTTTGCATTCATAAAATAAGACTATGTACTGGATTGGTGTTGTGGTGAGTTTGCTGTACTTATTTATTTTACTTAGGCTTTTTTGTATTGACTGAAGACAGTAAATCCATTATCTATTCTTCTTTCATTGTACATGGACATGACTTTTGATCTTCTTATATCCCTCTGAAATCTAGAACTAGTAAAGCAGCAGAGAATGGAAATATGAAAGAATGACTTTATTAAGTACACGTGAAACTGCTTGAGTAAATGTGCCTAGTGACATTCCGGACCTAACATTTTCGCTTTGATGTCCCAGAAAAAAAACGTTTTTCAATTATCAGGCTATACTTGTTCTCATAATATGTCTTCATTCTCATAAAATATTTTTTTTACGGCTTTTTTTCTCCTTTTTTGTCAAACATATATCTTAAATCATTGTACAGCCCTAATAGTATGGAATCAGGTTTGTGCCATTAAGATCAAGCAGAGAACTGCAAACAAAAATACATGTTATAAAAAAGACAAAATAATTTTGATGATTTCACAAATTATTTGTCTGCAAATTATAGATTTATTTTTCAGATTACATTTATTTTGCGTGACTGAGTTTTTTTTCTTTTCTCTTAACCTGTTAGGCTAACCTTGGATGATGGGTTAGTAGACTAAAAGCTTTAGGAATCCAAAGTACAACATATAATAAGTACCCTGTATCAAGATCGATGCAAAACAAGTGATATTTGACCTTTTTAGACNCCCTCCTCTTTCCTCGGATCCCCTCCTCGACTCCTCCGCTCGCATCCCCTGTGGGCGGGACTAAGACACGAGGATAGGAGTCGAGGAGGGGAATTAAAGAAATTAGAAACCTAAGACTTTTTTTTTGACAGTATATTGTGACTGTGGGTTCATCTGGACAAAGTAAGAGTAAAGTATATATTATTATTATTATTATTATTATTATTATTACACAGTATGTATAAAACAAACTCACATTCTGAATCATCGTCACTGTTAGCGGCACTTCATGAAAAACAGAAACACAGATCAACCTTCTTTGTTCTTGAATTTTCTTTATTAATGAATCCATTTTTTGTAAGAACTTGGTACAAAAAAGTGAGACTACTCTTTAATCATTTACCAACTTCCATCAATCGACTTGTTAATGCATCATAAAGAAGAACAAACTACATTGGCATATTTAAGACAAACACGTTCCTATACACGCTATCCACTGGACAGTCCCCTTTATTAACCACAAAGAAAACGTCTACACACATTTTAATGTCCCTCTAAACGTGTCGTCTCCTCAAATCAAACGTCGAGAGCTCGAGAAATGCAGAACCGGAAATAATAAAAATCCGATGTTCTGTTTTTTATTTTTTATTATTAGCTCCTTGATAAAAGAATATAAAAATGTTCTAACTTGTTTTTGTTCAAATGTCGTGTCGTGTATTAAAATAGATCTGTCTACGCACAGTTTCTCCCGGAGAAGATTTCTAGGAACGGATGACGAGGTTTTTTTTTCGGGGATGGACGATGTTTTGTTTTTTTTATTCGGCGCTGATATGGTTTCCATTTTGTTTTTTTCTCGATATGCATCACATGGTACATTCTGGTAAAATCCCTCAGAGAGATTTACACACCGATGATGATTTATTCTTTAATAAAGGCAAGTTAGGTTCAATGTTAATGCAAACGATGCGTGGACAGACACGGAGCCCGGGAGCTTTTACGATCTTTTTTTTAATTGTGTAAAATCCTGGATTGAGGTCGTAAATTTACACTACAAAAAAAAACAGATATTTTCTGAGATTAAAAACGTTTCAACATCTCTCACCAAATTACCAGAAAAATTCCACATTTTTTTACGTCACGTTCGTAGATTTTTACGCTAATTAAAGCTACGTTCGATTAACTCGGAGTAAGGTCATACATGTAGACTTCACAAATGTACAAACAAAAGTATTTAAGGTGTTCATTCGTGGGAAAAATGTTCACAAAATTACCAGAAAAAGGTTGATTTCATTTGTTATTGTAAACTTCACGATTTTTTTTTCACAAATGTGTGATTTTTAACGTGATGTTTGTAATTTTTTACGCTAATTAAAGCTACATTGAATTTGTTTTAAAACTCGGATTAAAGTAAAAATAAAAATCCTGAGATTTAAGGTGTTCGTTAATGGGAACAATTGTCCACCTTAACTTAATTCATTTTTACGTAAATTTGCTTTTTTAATTTCATGATTTAAAGTTGTGAATTTAATTTTGTAATTCCATAATATTTTAATTTTGAGAATTATTAAAGGTTATTTATTTATTTATTTCAATTTAATCCCGGAATTTATTCAAGTTATTTCTGTAAAACTTGTGATGTTATTTCACTGATGTTGTTTAATTTAATCTCAGAAAATAATGACGTTTTTTCTCCTAAATTTGTGAGTTTTATTGAACAGATTATTCACGTTAATGCATTTAAATGTACACAATGAAACTGAGGTATATAAATGTGTAATCTTGTCTTAGAAATGTTAGATTTGAGGATAAATCATGATTTTACTGCAGTATTTAAATCACATTGTTCTCTGTATATCTTTAAATGTTTCTCTTGATCATTGGTTTTCACATTAGCGATTTTGGGGAAAATTTACTAAAAGCTCCGCAGGCTCTGGGTGTTTCTCAACGTCGAGGACGCTTCCTTGGTAGGACATGTCCCTCCGAGTCAGGTCCTTCAGAGGCTAGGCAAGAATCCTTCCTAGCATTCGGAGAACGAAGAGTGGAACAGGCGAGCAAGTGTGCGTCATATGAGAAGCCCCGCCTTACGTTTCCCGCAACGAAGGACGCCGGCCTCTGTAGAATTCCAAGCATCCTGGACATTGGGATTCGATGACGTAGCATCCTTGAAATAGTGGCTCTGAAGGATCCTTCCTCGACATTGAGAAACACCCTCTGTGTTCTGATGGAAACGCATCAAATATATATATTTTAAAACAAAACGTGTGCATTGGCTCAGAGTGTTGAGTGACAGCGGGAACAGAAAGCCTGGTTTTATTTTAAAGTCAAATCATTTTTCTTTTCTCAAAATCCACATTTTTTCCACATTTATTTTACATAACATTTTAATTATTTATTTGTGGCTTTGAGTGTTTTTTGTTGTTCATTTATTTTGGTGTTTTTTGTTCCATATTGCTCGTTTTTTAATATATTGTTCTGCCACTGAAGCCACGGACGCACCGATATATATTTAATTATATTTTATATTTTTGTTTGTGCCGTACAGTTTGGATCTTTAAGATCTTTGATACTTCAGAGGTGACCTGGATATGATACTTAACATTTAAATAAATAAAAAAATACAAATAAATAAAAACAAAATAAACTCAAAAAGCTCCTCCTCTCTTTTCACAGATTCCCTCTCTTTTCTTCTGATAAAAGGCATTTCTCTCTCTTTTTTTATTTGTTCATTTTGTGCATCGTCTGTGTGTGAAAAATAATAATAAAAAATGTTGGAAACACGTAAACTTCTGGCCCAGCAGGAAGACTTTCGGACGCAGTTTGACGAGTCGTCCCTTTTTCTGATTCGCTGGTTTCTACGAAAACGATGGAAAATAAAAAGACCTGATTTTATTTAACGGTCGTTTGTTTGCGAGGCAGTGTTCATCGTCAGGCTCGTCCGTAGACATGGAGATCAAGAAAGAAATAATAAGCAGGAAATATGAAACAAAGAGGCAGGGAGAGAGAGAGAGATGATCCCAGTACAAAAACAAAGAAAAGAGTTTTTGGCATATTTTCTATACTGGTTTAAAGGGGAGGAGGACGTGAACAAACACCGACGTCTCCGATGCTTACACGCTTGTTTTCTGCAACACAGGAATTATATATCCAGAGAAATTTCAAGAAAACAAAGCTTGTGTTTTCTGACGGGTTTTTTTTTGTCTCTGAATTTCTTTCCTCTAAATCTGATATTTAATACATTTTAACCAACCAATTAACCACATTTCAATAACCTAAATGTAGATGACATTTGGGGAAAATTTTGAAAGGTTTTTGGGGAAAAACTTAAATGAATTTTGGGTAAAATTTAGATGAAATTTGAGGAAAATCTTTGAAAGGTTTGGGGAATTTTTTTTGATACATTTGGGGAAAATGTGATGAATTTTGTCAGACATTTTGTTTTGTTTCTCCTAAATTGGAGAAATGTCCCTCGATTTCTTTTCAACTATTTTTCTTATAATTCCTGTTTTTCGTGTTGCTGTCAGAAAACAAACATTTAAACGTGCGAGACGTTTCGCTTCAGACATGTGACTCGAGTAGAAAACAGAAAAACCTGCGATGATATCAATAATAATACAACATATGTACAGTGATCCCTTGAATACTCACATTTATCGACAGGCATCAGAATGAAAATACTAAAATCTGCACTAGAAACGCTCATTTCTGTAGTTTTTATCTTAAATACTTTTTTCTTTGACTCTATTAATACTGAAAAACGTTATTCTCTGTTTTTGTTTTGAAGGCTCGTATGCGTTCACATACACGATGAAAACATTTTCCTGAATATTTATGGCAGAAACCTCGGAACAAACATCTATATTTAATGTACACTCCGCTAACTAACTACCGTCCGCTATACGCTGAATGTTCTTAAAAAAAGGGAAATATCTTTTTTTATTCGTGGGCTTTTTATTCGCGCGCTCAGACGTCCCGCGGCTACGCTAACTCCTCGTAATAAATACATTAAGGCCGTTAATAATAAATAGAAAATAACATAAAAAAAGAAATCTCGTAAGCACTGTAGGTGTTGGGTTTTAAAAAATACTGAAGAGGCTCGTTCAGTTCTTGTGGCTTTTTTTTTTTTCCGGATCCTCGGACAAATAAACTAAAAAGTGTATTTAGCGCTGCAGGTAGCTGTGAGGATCGTTCAAAAGGGGAAATGAGCACCACATCGTCCACGTTTATCATCAAATGGGGCCGTAATAACCCGTTAGCCATCATTCTGACCATTTTCCTGCCGAGGAAAATGTGTTTTACCTCAGAATTTATCAATATTGGTATTAAATTACATTTTTTACTAAAGTAAAGTCAAATTTACCTGAAACTGAACACCCCCAATACCGTTTCTTTTGATGTGTACAAAAGAAGCCTCTGAGTACCTCCTCATGTCTGAATTTGGTTTCTACAGGGTCAGAAATGTACGATTAGACACCCAGATCTTTCATATCGGGCAATTTAAAGATATTTTACGGCAAAAAATGACTAACCCATCTTGGATTTTTGATTGGTTAACGAGCTTTTTCAAAACCAATTAGTGAGCCAATTAAGTCCCTGCATCCACTTTTGAAAGATTCCCCCTGGTTTACTCAACTATCCGCATCACTAATGGGGGGATTTTTTCCATTTTGGACGGACAGGAAGTCGTCATGTTATTCAAAAAAACAAAATAATAAAAAAGGGGCGGGGCTAATTGTTGGCATCCGGGCTCTCCATTGGTTGGCTGCTGCTGCTGCTGCTGCTGGTGTTTTTGCTCCAGTTGGTGTTGAGCAGCGAGGAGGCGTTGCTGTTGGCGATGGCGGTGTTGTTTGTTNGACACAACAGGACTCACCAAAACGAAGCCTTGTGCACCTACGACAACTCGACCTGACACTTTTACGCGTTTAAGCACAAAGACGACACGGAAAAAACACTGACACGACCTGTTGCCTCTTCAAGCGATTAGTAGGCACTTTTAAGACGACGCTAAGCCCAGACAAGACGGCGTGGCGTTAACCTTGTAGGACATTGTCTAAGCCAGCCTACCCAACTGTGTTTGTTACGATCAACGTGACAGCGCCCTGTAAGTAAAGCAGTAAACAATAAAGAGACGATAGGTTAAAGGGATACATTAAAACTTGAATACGGTGAGTTCAAAACGCCACTGAGATCTGCGACCTCGTAATACATACACAGCAACAAGTAATTACTCTTTTCCAAAACCATAAAATTAACAACAATGATAGCTCTTACAGGTGGTTTAGAGCACAGCTGATATCAACAAGCAGTTTACTTCGAAATGACGGACACTAAATTAAGTATCAGCCAATCCAAATTAAGTAAATTTAACACCGCCTCAAGCAAGCAGCAGTGTGGCAACACTCCGGTTTCTCCGCGGTATCTCCAGACCAGGCCTCCCCCGCACAGTAGCACCCAACAGGTGGGAGTAGGCCTCTAACAGCAAGTGGATAGCGGCCTTCAGCCGTGGGAACCACCACACCAGCAGAAGCAGAAATGGGTGGACGGCAGGCCCTCAAACCGCGGCAGATCCTCCACAGATCAATGGTCCATTCTTCCAACGGCCATTCTTCGTGATGGGAACTCTTAATTGAACAACCATTAAGACAGTAATGACAAAACCTTTTCATGATTTGAATGAACAGAAACAGAGTTGGGTGTTTGTTCTATGGAAGGGAAACAGTTTGTCATTTTGGTCATCAAATGTTTATCAGGAAGACCAACTGCTTAATTACCATGTTCATTCAGAAATATTGCCCCTGCAAAGGCCAGAAAGGAAGACTAAAGATGCTACAAACCTTGCTGGAAGCTGGGATATAAAAATCAATGTTCCTCGCATTTGGAGAGGCCATGCCTCACAAACATAACAGGGATGCTGATGTTAATAGAAACAGTCCAATGAGTGGGCATTATAGCTGCAAGGACATAAGTGGGGTGTGGTGGATGGATGACATTACAGAGAGAACATCATGCTGGGAAGATTTTACTGAGTTTATCCATAAAAGGAGACTGCAAAAAGGTCCGACAGGTTGATACAGCACATCAGAGATCTTTTTCTTTTTTTTTACTGTTCTACAAAGCCTGCCTTTATTTCTTTTACAATGTTTCTATCCTAAATGGATGGGCACCGATTTAAAGAAAAATATCAATAAACTACTGGATACATGGCAGGGGCATCAGTACAGAATGGTAACACTTTACATTGCCTTTGAAGACATATTCCGGTAAGTGAAATAAAATCCCTCACCTCCATAGAATAAATTAAGGTTGTATTTAACAGTATTTTTCCAGATGAGTCTCTATTTCCTGACTCAACAAAACATGGCAGCCATTAACACCCTTTTTTAAAACAAAACGAGTGTATATGCAGGGTTTTGTTTTTCTGTACAGATGGAAGAAAACCCACTGAAAATATAATATAGACAGGTAATGTAATATTCTCTAATAATGGTAGCCTACATTTGTCTGATTATACGATAAGTTAAAGGTAGGGTATAGAATGGAGAAACCAGCTCGAGCGCACTAGAATTTGAAAGTACACAACCGAAAAAAATCTGCCAGTCCTTCCTTCAGACTTCCTTACAGAGCCCCTCCTCCAACACACACTAACGCGCACATGACCAATGAAGGCACGAGATAAGTTTGTGCCCGAGATGGGAGGCTGCCAGGCAGGTAGGCCGTCCAATTATTTGCCGTGGGCCGAGGCAGATTATTGGACTTGCTTTTTACAACGCCACGGCTTCCACAGATGAAATATATTTATTGTCAAAGCATTTATTGTATTCATTGCTATCGGGATATTAAGAGCATTCCATGGAATATAACACAAAGTGTTTCTGAAGTGAATTACCTACCCTACCTTTAAGTAGAAGGACATTAACTTGTAGTGGAGTATTTTCAGACTTTGGTATCACTACTTTTACTTAAGCAAAGGATCTTAATACTTCTTCCACCTGATGTTTTGTACGTTAATACATTTTAAATAATTGTCCAAATCCCTGTTGATATATTTCACTTGAACACGTATCACAAAGCTTGCGTCAGAAAAGGGGGAAAATATTAGTGTCTGTGTCTACCCAGATCTCATGTTTATTGCCACCAATGCTAATTTGAGCTGGAGCTGCTAAATACTGTGACTGCATAGTTTTTTGTCCTAGGAATAATTGTTAATTGTAATATTTCCCACTAAAGACAAAAGCCAGATGTTAGTGTTTTTTTTTAATTTGATTCGAGAACCAGGTCTATATTGTGCCTCAAAGACTGTATGGAACGTCACATAGAGAAAGAAAGTATCCAAACTGTCAAGGTTAACTTAACACACTTTAAACCAAATTTTCCATTATTTAAGCACCTACAACACTAAACCACAGGGACAATGATCCACTGACAGTTAGATTATAAATGTATTCTATTATGCAACTGTGACGGGGTTCAATTGTCCGTTCAAAAAACCACTGGCCTAGTCGGTTGGGTTGAGCTCCAAACAATTTAATAACAGCAGCAAAGCAAAACAAAAAAAATAGCGAACGCAGTACAAGTTACGACAACAAATCAAAAAACCAAAACACAGACGCGCCATGCACTCTTCAGAAGTAGACATGCTCGGTTGGCGCTTCCGACAACCCACCCCTTGCAACATGTCCATGTGGTTGCCTTATTTCAACATTTCCGTCCCAAATTTCACGTCCTCAAAAAAAAACACAAGGATCTCACCCACACCCTCCCCAGCCCAACAAGAAAACAGTTAAATAACCCCAGACTCAAACATCGACAGCAGGTAAGGGGGGAGCAATTAGACAGCAGGGAGGGCGGGAGAGCAAGGCAGTCGCCAGGTGACACCAATCGACGATCACCACATTTCTACATCAAAAAATCCGAGCCCTCAAACATAAACCAGGTTTAACCACGCTCATAATCATTTAAGCAAAATTAATCAAACGCACCATAAAAATAAAATTTTATGGTTCTAGGCAAGCAATGTTTGGTGTCGTGTGTGGTGTGTGGTCGGCTGTCCAAGTGGCGGATCGTCACCCTGTGACTCCGGGCTCCCGTCAGCCAGCAACATGAGTGGCACCATTACCACAATTGAACTTGTTTGAATATGCAATCACCAGCTGCCTCTTGCATGATGGTGACAGTGCATTAACGGAAGCGTAGGATGAAATACAATTAACATGCAAAAAGCAATGTAAATGCACCTACAGTGTAATATCTGCTGCTGTTCAATTCTGCTTATTCCATTCCCACGGGCCTATAATAAACTCAGTGTAACGTTTGGCATAACTCGTCTGAACTTAAATTTGTTCCACAACTGTAATTAAAGTGTTTTTTAAAATAGGTTTTTATTTTTCTCTTGTTCCTGTCCTTTCCTTCCTCCATGTCCAAGCCTTCCATTTATTCTCCATCCATCTTTTCGCTCCTCCTACGTCCTTCTCTTCTATCAACCCTTTCCTTCCTATCTCTAATTGTCCTTCTCCTTCCTTTATCCTTGTTTTTCTTTTTCTCTCCGTTACCCCTCCCTCTCCCAGGGGCGTGCTGATGGTGTGTTGGAGGTGAGGCAGACGGAACAGGGAGTGAGTAACGAGAAGAAAAAAGAAAAACAAGGATAAGAAGAACCAGGACAATGAAGATAGAAGGAAAGGGGTGATAGAAAGGAAAAGGACGTAGGAGGGAGCGAAAGATGATGGAGATAAATGGAAAGGCTTGAAGACATGGGGAAGAAGAACAAGACAAAAGAAATAAAACATATTAAGAACACTTTTAATTAAGTGGAGAACAAATTTAAGTTCAGACCGAGTTTTGCAACAGTTACACTGAGTTTATTATAGGCCCTGGAAATGGATAGCAGAATGACCAGCAGCGATATAACACTGTAGGGTGTCTTTACATGACTTATTTGCAAATTGTTAATTGTTATTTTCATCCTACGCTTCCTTAAGCACCTGTCACCATCATGCAAGAGGCAGAGGTGAATCTGCCATATTAAACAAGTTAACAATGGGTAGGGTGCCACAATGTTGCATGTGACGGAGCGAGTCACAGGGGACTGACTCCGCCACTGACAGCCGACACACCACCACCACACACCGAAAACATTTGCTGCTATGAACCAATAAAATTATTATTTTACTGTGCGCTGTTTGTATTTTGTAAATGATATGAGGTGTAACCTGTTTATTGTTGAGGTCGGATTTTTTATGTAGAATGTGTGAGTCGATTGTTCACCTGGGACTGCTTGTCTCCTCCCCCCTCACCTGTGTCTAATTGCTCCCCCCTTTAACCTGTGTCATGTTAGTCTGGATTAAAGCTGTGTTTCTTGTTGGGCCGGGAGGGGGTGAGATCCTTGTGTTTTTTTTTGAGGATGTGAATTGGACGAATGGTTGGCAATAAGGCAGAACAGCGGGACATGTGCAAGGTGGGGTGGCAGAGGAAGGCCAACGCCAGAGCAATGTCTACTCGAGAGGACTGGACGGGTCCTGTTTTGTTTTTTTTGGATTTTGTTGTCAACTGTACTGTTCGCTATTTTTTTTGTTTTGCTGCTGTTATTAAATTGTTTGGAGCTCAACCCAACCGACTAGGCCAGTGGTTTTTTGAACGGACAATTGAACCCCGTCACAGTTGCATAATAGAATACATTTATAATCTAACTGTCAGTGGATCATTGTCCCTGTGGTTTAGTGTTGTAGGTGCTTAAATAATGGAAAATTTGGTTTAAAGTGTGTTAAGTTAACCTTGACAGTTTGGATACTTTCTTTCTCTATGTGACGTTCCATACAGTCTTTGAGGCACAATATAGACCTGGTTCTCGAATCAAATTAAAAAAAAACACTAACATCTGGCTTTTGTCTTTAGTGGGAAATATTACAATTAACAATTATTCCTAGGACAAAAAACTATGCAGTCACAGTATTTAGCAGCTCCAGCTCAAATTAGCATTGGTGGCAATAAACATGAGATCTGGGTAGACACAGACACTAATATTTTCCCCCTTTTCTGACGCAAGCTTTGTGATACGTGTTCAAGTGAAATATATCAACAGGGATTTGGACAATTATTTAAAATGTATTAACGTACAAAACATCAGGTGGAAGAAGTATTAAGATCCTTTGCTTAAGTAAAAGTAGTGATACCAAAGTCTGAAAATACTCCACTACAAGTTAATGTCCTTCTACTTAAAGGTAGGGTAGGTAATTCACTTCAGAAACACTTTGTGTTATATTCCATGGAATGCTCTTAATATCCCGATAGCAATGAATACAATAAATGCTTTGACAATAAATATATTTCATCTGTGGAAGCCGTGGCGTTGTAAAAAGCAAGTCCAATAATCTGCCTCGGCCCACGGCAAATAATTGGACGGCCTACCTGCCTGGCAGCCTCCCATCTCGGGCACAAACTTATCTCGTGCCTTCATTGGTCATGTGCGCGTTAGTGTGTGTTGGAGGAGGGGCTCTGTAAGGAAGTCTGAAGGAAGGACTGGCAGATTTTTTTCGGTTGTGTACTTTCAAATTCTAGTGCGCTCGAGCTGGTTTCTCCATTCTATACCCTACCTTTAACTTATCGTATAATCAGACAAATGTAGGCTACCATTATTAGAGAATATTACATTACCTGTCTATATTATATNCATTTCTCTAACCGCCTGCTGCTTCCCCTCCTCTCTCCTCGGTTCCCCTCCTCTCTCCTCTGCTCGCATCTCCTGTGGGCAGCACCAAGTCT
>NW_011365377.1:79614-79913 GCF_000735185.1 Notothenia coriiceps | reverse complement strand
CCTCGTTTTTTTGTGGTCGTCCGTCGTCCGGTCTCGTCGGTTGGTTCCTCTCGGGCCTACGGTTGTTATCGGGCGGGAAAAAAAATAAAAAAAACCTATTGTACTGCTGAAGGAAGAAGGTTTTCCCTTTTTTTGGGGGGTAATCACTACGCCACTATACACCATTTGGTCCTTGAGCAGCGAGGAGGCGTTGCTGTTGGCGATGGCGGTGTTGTTTGTTGTTGTTGTTGTTGTTGTTGTTGCTGCTGTTGCCATGGAGACGTGGATCAGCTGGTCCTTCTGGATGAGCGCGATCAGAT
>NW_011365377.1:69813-79574 GCF_000735185.1 Notothenia coriiceps | reverse complement strand
CACACACATTGTAGACACTCTTCTCCTCGGTTAGAGCTCCTCCAGAGAGCCTCCTCTCTCCTCTCTCCTCTCTCCTCGGTTAGAGCTCCTCCAGAGAGCCTCCTCTCTCCTCGGTTAGAGCTCCTCCAGAGAGCCTCCTCGACGCTCGATCCTCGGTCCTCGAAGTGCATTTAGAGAAATGAGATGTCCTTCAACATGGCGCGCTGAAATTCATATCCGGGTCACTACCGGAGAACCAAGGAGTTGAGGATACGAGGAGGGGGATTTGATGAAATGAGAAAGGGCCATGGACTCAGTTTCTACATAATTACACATATTTTGGTGTTTGTGTGTCATGAATCACTGAGCTGCAGCTCCTCCTGAGGATCATACACAGGCCTGTGTGTGTATATATATATGTGTGTATATATATATACACACATATATATATATATGTGTATATATATATACAGATATACATACACATATATACACACATATATATATGTGTATATATATACACATATATATATATACACATATATATATATACACATATATGTGTATATACATATATGTACAGATATACATACACATATATATATATACACATATATGTGTATATATATACACATATATATATATACACATATATGTGTATATATATATACACATATGTGTGTATATATATACACATATATGTGTATATATATACACATATATATATGTGTATATGTGTGTATATATATGTGTATGTATATCTGTATATATATGTATATATATATATATATGTGTATATATATGTATGTCGTATATATACAGTATATGCGTGTTTTTATTTATTTATATATTCTGTGCAGGGTGTGTCGTCGATGCTGCAGAGGCCGGCAGATTTCCCTGGAGAGAAACTGCTACACACACACTGTATACACACACACACATTGTAGACACACACACACACACACACACACACACACACACACACACACACACACACACACACAACACACACACACACACACACACACACACACACACACACACACACACATTGTAGACACACACACACACACACACACACACAGATACAACCCTTCAGGTTATTTCACATGCGTTTCTTGTCTTCTCCTCAGGCTGAGATTTCCCCGTATGTGTTTACATTCCCTAAATAACAATTTAAAATGACTTGTCAGACTATTAAACGTATTTAAATGTCTTTTTACATGTGATTATTTTGTTTTTAAAGTTTGTAGATGCTTGTATTCATGTTTTTGATTTTTAAAGTTCAGAGAGATTAAGGTCGATCAGGGGATGGCCAAATTCTAGGGGGGAGGTGGGCGGGGCTATGATTTCCACGTAGGTAAAGGCAACCAGGTGGGAAAACACATATCCTTTTGAGAAGGTCTCCTCACACGTCCATATTTCTCCAGCTTTTGCTATTAATTTCTTCTTGGAGGACCTCGGGTCGCTGCTGACAGCCACCTCCAAGAAAGTGAGCAAAGACATCACTCAGAGGTACGTTTCCTCATACGGACCCACGTTCCCGGTTACCAGTACTCTTGTTCTGGGAGCAAGGTGACAATGATTATTAGGTTTTGTTAATATTGTGAAGTATCTTTTTTTGCAGGTGGAAGAGTGCAGTGTTCACATGCAGAAGCTACAGAACACAAGGGACGGGTAACAACCAGAAAAGCATGACGCAGGACCTTTGAGGGAGAATGTTTTGTGTGCTAAAGTGGACAAAAAATGTACAAAATGTTCATATAATTGAATTAAATCGTAATAAATAACTGAATAATGAATGGGCTCTTTATTTGTTTGTTCATTTTAGTTTATTTTCAATGTCTGACATCAATGTTGATTGCAATCTTCAGCGTGACAATATCGAGGGGTGAGAACCAGAGGGGCGTAAGTGACATTTGACCAACTTTACAGGAGAGCCAAAACAAAAAATGACCATACTTTGTCCTGACTTTGTTTATTAAATTCAATCTTTAATATGAAAACATCATAAACATGTGGATGACAATATACTTAATGAACAATATTTTGACTCATTGAAAAAAAATATTCTTCTATTTTTTTTTTAATTCGGAATAAAGTCACATGCGCCTTTTTGGAACTAAGATTTTATCTCATATGAACTAAGAAAAAGGGCGTATCGGATAAAAATAGGAAAAAGGCTTTACATTAATTAGTTCAAAAGTAACAGTAATCAATTTTTATAATAATATTATATGAAAATATCCTTATATCATANCTGTAACCTGTAAAATCCATAGATTTAGGAGGTCCCTTAGTGGCCGTTAGCTGTAAAAATCCATAGATTAGCCGCACCGTTATATAAGCCGCAGCGTCGAAAAATGGGAAAAAAGGCGCGGCTTATAGTCCGAAAATTACGGTACTTATTATTGTACCTAAAGAAAGTCTGCCCTGATACACACAGTAACTAAGTACTTTTACTTTGACTCTATTCTGCCTAGCAACAGTTATAGGTCAGCACAAGGATTCTAACAATGCTCTGCTCTGATTGGTTAGCTGGCCGGCTCTGGTGTGATTGCTCAACCACTTAGAGATGTCCCGCCCCCATTAGTCTATCACGTACAATGTGTTGGAGCTTCTAGCCAATAGGAGCGTGAGAATTCCGTTGTGATGTCACCGTGTTCCGGAACCTTGGGATTTGTAACCCTCTGCAGACCATTTACATGCACTAAAACCTATAGAACACACACTACAGGAGCAGAACGAGGGCCTCTTTAAAGTGTGTGTGTGTGTGTGTCCTCAGGAGGACGTGGAGCATGAGGATGTGTGTGCGGTGTGTCAGGAGGAAGGAGAGCTCCAGCTGTGTCACGTCTGTCCGCGAGCCTTTCATCCCACCTGCCTGCACCCCCCCCTCAGGACCCCCCCCCGGGGACCCTGGTACTGCCCCAAGTGCCAGAAGAAGGTACTGCACCCCCCACCTTTATTATATATATATATAGAAGTTAATAATATAATAATAATATGTGTGTTCGTTCTAGTTAGATTAGTCAAGGTTCAAGTCTCTCTCAGCATGCAGCAGCTACAGAGGAGATGACAAACTGAAGTCCTCCTCCAACAGAGCTACATGAATATCTATCGGACATCAAACTAATAAAACAGATACGATAGTGCAAGAGAATGTTCTGAGACGTGAACGTTACAAATACAATATAAATAGTGCCCGAAGAGTCTGTGTACAAGTACATGGAATCTGATGTACAGGATCAGAAGAGATCTTAAGAAGTTCAGGTGTTTCAAAGTCTTATGGACTGTGGGAGGAAGCTGGTTTTATAATAATGTGTGTGTGTGTGTGTGTGTGTGTGTGTGTGTGTGTGTGTGTGTGTGTGTGTGTGCAGGTGCTGAACAAAGAGAACATGTCGTGGCCGCAGAACTTCGTCCAGTCCTACGTCACACACAAGACCGGTGAGCAACGCTCTGAGTTATTTATAAAAGTGTGTGTGTGTTAATACCTGTACTAATACGTGTGTGTGTGTGTATTTGTGTGTGTGTGTGTGTGTGTGTGTAGTTCGGCAGGAGGAGAAGCGGCGGCTGCTCCGGAGAAACTCAGAACTGAAGAAGGAGTTCACTCACCTGGAGGAGCAGGACGACAAACTGAACGACACGCTCAAGGTAAACACACACACACACACACACACACACACACACACACACACACACACACACNGAGATCCTTGTGTTTTTTTTTGAGGACTGTGAAATTTGGACGAATGTTGCAATAAGGCAACAGCTTTGCCTTCTCTGCAACCCACCTTGCAACATGTCCCAGCTGTTGCCTTATTGCAACATTCGTCCAAATTTCACAGTCCTCAAAAAAAAACACAAGGATCTCACCCACCCTCCCAGCCCAACAAGAAAACAGCTTTAAATACCCAGACTAACATGACACAGGTAAGGGGGGAGCAATTAGACACAGGTGAGGGGGGAGGAGACAAGCAGGTCCCAGGTGACACAATCGACTCACCACATTTCTACATAAAAAATCCGACTCAAACATAAACAGGTTAACCACCTCATAATCATTTAACAAAATTAACAAACGCACAATAAATAATAAATTTTATGGTTCATAGCAGCAAATGTTTGGTGTGTGTGTGGTGTGTGTGTCGGCTGTCAGTGGCGGAGTCAGTCACCCTGTGACTCGCTCCGTCACAGCAACATTGTGGCACCATTACCCACATTGTAACTTGTTAATATGCAGATCACCTCTGCCTCTTGCATGATGGTGACAGTGCATTAAGGGAAGCGTAGGATGAAAATACAATTAACATGCAAATAAGTCATGTAAATGACACCTACAGTGTATATCGCTGCTGTTCAATTTCTGCTATCCATTCCAGGGCCTATAATAAACTCAGTGTAACTGTTGCAAACTCGGTCTGAACTTAAATTTGTTCCACACTTAATTAAAGTGTTTTTAAAATATGTTTTATTTTTTCTTCTTGTTCCTTGTCTCTTCTTCCTCCATGTCTCAAGCCTTCCATTTATCTCCATCATCTTTCGCTCCCTCCTACGTCCTTTCCTTCATATCAACCCCTTTCCTTCTATCTCTATTTGTCCTTTCCTTCCTTTATCCTTGTTTTTCTTTTTTCTCTCCGTTACTCCCTCCCTCTCCCAGGGCTGACTGATGGTGTGTGGAGGTGAGGCAGACGGACAGGGAGTGAGGGATTGCCCCTGCCAGCCTCTGACATTGGGCCCCATTCAGGCTGGGGAAATGATCGATGTTAAATCTAATTTTAAACACCCCCAGTTTAACTCTGGCAGACAGACGGGGAGTGGAGGCCAGCGTCTGGCAACACAGCTGGGGCAACCTGATAAGACCTGCGGTTCAAGTCTACCTGCAGGTGTGTTTGTGTGCACACATGTGTTTGTGTAATGATCCTTCTTAACTTCAAACAGCTTAGTTGTCACAGGAGCCACCTGTCTTGTGCTTAAAGGGAAGTTGGAGGGCAATACTTTTAGACAGAGAGGAGGATTTCTGAGCCCCTAACCATCATTCCACCAATAATACACAATCAAACTGATAATTTCTGATACACAGCGAGATACTGTACAAGTTATGTCGAAGTTTGTGGAGATCCTTCCAATGTACGAAAAAGCATTGTTAATGGCAACTGAAAATGTGTTTTACAAAAGGCATTCAGGCACACGATTCCTCAATGGTTGAGGCAAAAAGAGGTAAAGTTCCTTATACGAGAACTTGGTGGCTGATTTTCACAGACAAAGTTGACTTTAAGTGAGTTTTCAGGGCTCTCTACGGGGCTTACGGGTTCTTAGGCATCGCAGTCCTGAACAGGCGAAGTTCTGCCGGAATGAACGCCTAAAGATTAAAGGCCGGATCTTTTAGGTATCCTTGCTACTGGGAAATGTGGAGAAGGCATTTAGAGATAACATTTAGAGAATATAATACAAAATAATTATCAGAAATGTCCATTAGTGGTAGCTTGCCAAAAAAGGGAGTATTTCAAGTTACCTGGGCGAGTGTCTAACACTGTGTAAACTACTAGGGCATGGTTTGTCGTACCATTTACGGTTCATGTGGTCAGGCACAATTTGCATCAGGTTTGAAAGACGTACTAAAACACAGAAGTGGTATGTTTTTTTTAATGCCGAATACAAGCAGCGGATGACAGTTGACAACGCCAATTTGTTTCCCCCAAAAGTTGCATATATGCACTGATTACATCCTCTGACATATACATATACTCATACTCATTCACTGATCCCTACTAGATTTTGGTATTTATTGATGGTATTTAGTAGATGGCATTAGCCTTCTTTCTTTCATGGGTCGATTGATTGCGAATGGCCAGACTGTCAGCAACAAGAAGAATCCTGTAACCTCAGCACTATGCACAGTACAGTACGTTGTAGGAAGTCACTGATTTACTTAAGGTGTGCTAAAATTACGGATGGCACCAAGCAACAGCTAACAGCGTTCCAACGCCCAGCAGTTAACTGTGTAGTCTTCGAAACTGAGGAAATATGACAACATTTTCTAGTGCTCCCAAATCAACACAGTCTCACTCCCTGAATGTCCAGGAGCGACGCTTGGTCAGGGTCCCGTGGCGTGCAGGTGCAGTTGTGATGCGCCGAGTCTCCTTCAGCTCCATAAACGGACGCAAAGAGCTTTCAACTGATTGCAATGTGTTCCCATCGGCATCGGTATTTGACAATCAGGGAAGCACCGCATCGGTCCATTTCGGCGGCACTTATGCCCCTTTCACACCACGTTTTCAGGGCCTAGAGCTAGAGCCTGAAAAGTGCCGTTTTTTCCTCTTCACACCGCAGCGGCGCCGCCTCTTAGCTCCGGAATCCGGTTCGTTTCCATCTCCAAAAAATTGACGGTCTAGAAGCAATATTCCGGAGCTAAGAGGCGGCGCCGCTTACGTCTCTCTTACGTCGAGGCGGGGGCAGGGGCATGGGCGGGATCAACCTCCTGAACAACAACAAAATGCCCCTCGTTTTATCCAGGTTTGTACACAACTGCATAAGAGCATACCAAAGCACCAGCGCTTAAATACAGTTCCGCCAAGTGTTGGTTGTTGTCGATGTGGAGGGAATCTTCGCGCGGTTGGTTTTATGAAGCAGGCACGAAACGTTACGCCATGATGCAAACGATGACAAGCGCTAGTACCACCCCGGGCTCTGTGTGGTGTGAACTGTCACATACCCGATCTGCCCCATGGGTGTAATACATAAGAACTGGATACAGCGTTGGAGGCGGGGCCTCATAATTCCTCATAGAGCTGGCTATTGGCGCATGGAGATAAAATGTCCCCCACTTTTGACGGAGAGCAAAACGTCACAGATACCGCGTCATGCCTTAGAAGTACCCGTATATCCTCTCATTAAGGCATGCACAACTTTATCGCACGCCCCCCCCAACGATTAATAATTGAACGAGTCATTTGACGTCGTCTCTCGAAGAAGAAGGTCGCATTTTAATCTTCGAGTGGCCCGAGAGTGTGACCCGATATAGTCTGGAGTGTTTGAAATAACGCCCATGCAAATGTGAGCGATATGATGGATTTTCGATGAAAAACGAAGCGGTCGCGGCGCTAGCAGCTAGGCAGCTAGCCGACTAGCTAGTAATTGATGCTAATCATACACTATGGATCGTTATGTACCTTTATATTACGCTGTAACAGGATCAGTGGTATCCAAGCAACAGACTTAATTTAGATTGAGACTTGTGTGGGTTGTACATGAACCATTCGTATATAAAAAAATATATATAATATATGTATATGGTATGTATATATATAGAGACTGATATTATGTTATTATAGTATATATATGTTGTATATATAGTGTATGCGCGAGTGGCATGCGCTGCATCGTCCAATCAGTGTCGGGGGGGACGTAACAACACAGTTGAGGGGCGGGCGAGTATCTGAGGATTTCATCGAGGGATGGTCTGGTGGGTTTCCTCCGATTATCGACTCTCCATTATCGCTCCTCGCTCCTCGGTCCCTCCGGCAGAAATAAGCACCATGGACGCTTACTCAAGATTGGCCAGCACAAAGTCAACTATCCGGTGATTCACCGAGGACCGACGAGCGAGAAATGAAAATAATCGACCTGAGGATGGCAGTCCCATGTGGCTTTGTTCACAAACCCCGTGATCTTAGTTCCTCAAGCTCTGTGATTGGTTGAGTCTCCAACTGCATTCCATATAAAGAAAAAGTTTCGTTAAAAGATTAAAATCATCTTTATTCAGCCGCGCTTGCTTACTCTTTGAAAGTCAATCACATGAATGCATTGTAATAAAAGGTACGGCTGCATTAATATTCCACATCTGTCGTAGTTCTTCTATTCTATCATACAGCGATCGAGCAACATCAGAATAGACCGGAATGAAATATTACCGTCTGAATTCACATAAAGTTAGTAGTAATATCTTTGTTCTTGATATTATTGTTTTTTTATTTAACTTACTAGATTGCCGCTGGGCCATGTAAGTACCATCTTCTGTGGTGTTGGGGTTTTCCTATCGCCTTTGTGTTCAAATACTGCAAAACATACAAACTACGAATTATATCCGTCGGTTTAAACCTAAACCGGAAACAGCAACTTTCATTTGGTTAACACTGTAACTTGACAGCTTTTTAACCCCAAACATTCTGTGTTAGCACGTATTACACGGTTTAGAGTAATTTGCAATGCAGGTAGATTTTGTTGCTTTTTAATGGGCTGTTTTAAAATGCCTTTTTCTTAATTGTCTTTTCATTTTTGTTACATTCATTTTCATTGTATTATCTTTTATGAAAAACATTTAAATATTAGGAGACCATACAAAATAGGAGGGAAGAGTGAAGGTGCAATGATAAAATATCAGAATAGGAAAATACCAGAAGATACTGTAACAATGAATATCTAGATAAAAACACATTAGTGCGGATGTACAAAAGATATTAATAGGAGGATGTGCAAAAGCAGACAAACTAATTAGGCTTTTTATTAAAACCATTAACATAATGACTTTAGGTTAAGGTCTTCTTTTACGGAATACATGGCTAAGCAAAAGCTTTGGGCGTGGTATCTTGATAAATATTAAGCCTGACAAAGTACTAACGGTTTAACTATATTGCCGGTTTGTTTTGGGACCTTGAACAATCAACTTTCCTGCAATGTGTAACTATGTGAAGCACTTATTTAACAATATTATACATTATTTATTAGTACTCTTGTAAGATGTATGTAAGATAAATAAGAAATGTGCAGAATATGACCAGTTTAATGTGGAGGTGCACACATATTGATAGATGTCTTGTTGAGGTCATTGCATAACTACACCGTAGTTGTGGTATATGTCAATAAACTTGAAAATCTTGAAATCTTTGAAGGGATGTTCGAAATAGCCATTATATACAGTGTTTTGGATGACACGATTACGAGCAATAAGACTAATGAATATGCTTATAGGGTCTGCAGATACATTTCTGTCCTTCTCAGCACCAAGGCTATCAAATATCTGTCTTGATTGTTTGCAGTTGACAAATCACCTTCCACTGAATTTTACCTTCAGGTGTAACTAAAAGTCTGATCTAAGGGTTGTTCTATATTTCGCATCATTAACTCCAAATCTGAAAAGTGAAAAGTAACCTAAAATTAAATGTAGGTGTAGTAAAAATACCAGGTTACCCCTTAAAGAAGCTCAGGATTATAAAAAAGGACTCCCAATCACCTCAGCCACCAACCGGTTCTGTTCTGCTGCCGTCTGGCAGGCTGTACTGCAGCATCCAGACTAAAACCACCAGGACTCAGGGACAGCTTTATCTCAAACAGAGACACAGAAGACATAAATAAATAAACACCTGCACATTTGAAAACAACATCCGTACATTCATCCTGGCTGCTATTAGAAATAGTTAGGACACGTTAGGAATTCTGTTTTGGTTAGTGTGCCGTCGAATGGGATTTCATACCATTTCAAAGTGCATGTTTGAAGCATACTGTGTAAAAACTTCGGCTCACTGCCACTCCAAACATCCAATCACAGGGGCCTTGAGGGACTAATCAGCGCAGGGTTTGTGATGCAAAGCACATGGTGTGAGTCCCAAACAATAGCTGAGGATTCGGCGGTAGTCTTCTGCCATCCTGGAACTGCTGATAAAATATTGGTTTTCTGAATCGAAGGAGGCACACAACAATACAACAGGCACTTGTAAAACCCATTCATAAACACCAATAATGTTGTGTAACTTAAACAAGCATACACCTGGTGGTTTTTGAAGTTG
>NW_011365377.1:67952-69768 GCF_000735185.1 Notothenia coriiceps | reverse complement strand
TGTCTTTTTTAAGCAATAAGTTACATTACAATATTACTGTCTATGAAATGTAATGAGTTACACTACTGTACTGTAATTTTCGGACTATAAGCCGCGCCTTTTTCCCTATTTTTCGACGCTGCGGCTTATATAACGGTGCGGCTAATCTATGGATTTTTACAGCTAACGGGCACACCTTTAACTCTATGGGCTCTATGGCCGGTCCGCGGACCCCCACCTTTAAGCGGCGGGTTCCAGCAGGAAAAGCTGGAGGCCGGAAAAGAGTGAGACAGGTAGCGCGCAAAAGTAAAAGTGGAACCGAGAGTGGTATGCCGCTGCTGCGGCTTATATTCAGGTGCGGCTTATAGTCCGAAAATTACGGTACTTGTATTTCACTTGTTCCTTTATTTAGTTTTCCCTACTTTACAAGTGACAGCTTTAGTATTTTCAGATGTTTATAAAATACATTATAGAATACGTTTCACTCAGTACATGCAGTGATTAAATGAGCACCTGCATTATAACAACTAAGTGAATAGACATTTATTGCATAAATGATTATCATCCTGAAATGGCCCTATTACTTAAGTAAGAATGCATGACTTTGACTAGAAACAGAGTCTTTTTACACTGTAGTATTGCTCATTTTATTAATGAAGAAAATAAATAAGGCAACACCGCCCCCTTGCGGAAAAACATAATGTTGGTGAATTGGGGATTTCAAATTTAAAGCAGAATACAGATGAATGGAGAAGCGGTATTTATACAATAACAGGTTGAAATCATGTAAAACAAATGAGTTTTTAGAGAATAAAAGGTCATATACAGTCGGTGGTCAACATCTGCTACATAATAACAATTTAAAGGCATTAAAGGTTTCTCTCACCTGGTGTGTGTCACAATGTCAGTGAGAGCTCCTCCCTCCAGGAACTCCATGACAACCCAGAGCTCGTCTCCTACCAGGTAGCTGTTGTACATCTCCACCACATTGTCATGGTGATAGTCCCGCATGATCACCACCTGCAGTCACCACGGAAACAGATGGAAACACGGTTAAGGTATAATTGAATTACATGGGTCCTTTCTCATTTAATCAAATCCCCCTCCTCGACTCCTCGGTCCTCCGGTAGTGACCCGGAAATGAATTTCAGCGCGCCATGTTGAAGGACATCTCATTTCTCTAAATGCACTTCGAGGACCGAGGATCGAGCGTCGAGGAGGCTCTCTGGAGGAGCTATAACCGAGGATACACTGACGGGTCCTCGACGGCTCCTTCGTAGATGCATTTCCGGCAACAGTGATGTTTAAAAGAGTCGTGATGCACGGCCGGACTTATCTCAGCCAATGACAGCTCTGCATGCATCCCCTGGATATTATTTATTAACTGCTCTCATCGCGACGCAATGTTTACAGAGAGAACAGCTGTGAGGTCCGTGCAGAAAGCAGAGCAGTGTGTAAAATATATATCACTCAGTATAACAGCTAGGCCTACTCTCTTTATTTGCTATAGTTTAGTAGATATCTACAAACAAAGAGTCGATATTTTTCTAAAACCCTTTAGTGCTTCACATAATAAAATACACAACGGCTGTATCCTGATTATATGCTTTGGGGCTGTAGGTGCGCGTGTGTGTGGTACAGTGTGTAGGTGTGTGTGTGTGGTACAGTGCATAGATGCGGCGGACAGACGGGTCTCAGTTGGTTTGGTGTCCTCTGCTTACTTTTAATACTTGTAAATAACACTTTTGGCCCGTAATTTATTTTCCTCATTGTAGCGACCAGAGAGGGGGGGGGGGATATATCCAGTCTCTGATTGTGTTATGTTATTATGAGAGCG
>NW_011365377.1:66256-67912 GCF_000735185.1 Notothenia coriiceps | reverse complement strand
AAAGTGTTCACCCCCTGTCTTGCCTGTTGCTTTCTGTCTGTGTTCCCTCCTACCTGATAACCCGATTGTGTTCACCTGGTGCCCCTGTGTTTTCTCCTCCCTCCTCACCTTTGTCTTGTTTGTGTGAATAGTCTTGTGTGTATTTAAGTTCTGGTTTTTCTGTCTGTCATTGTTGGTTCATTGTTTGTCGTTGACTGTATTCACGAGGTAGTGTTCTGTTTTGTTCCTTAAGACCTTGAAATAAAGGTATTTTTTCCTATTTATTCTGCATGTGGGTCCTGCCTGCTTCACTCACCCTAACACTTATCAAGTCAAACACACCAGATTACCCTTGTTAATTACACAACATTGATTGGTTTAAATTGTTTACAATGCTTTTGTATTTTTCCCCTTCGATTCGGAGAAACAAATATTTTTTCTGAGTTTAGGATGGCCGAAGACACTACACTACCCAGAATCCTCAGCTATCGTTTGGGATTACACCATGTGCTTTGCTCGACAAACCCCGTGATTAGTTCTCAAGCTCTGTGATTGGTTGACCTCCAACTGCATTCCAAAGGAAAAACAGAGCCTAAATACACACAGACTAATCAAACCAACAAGACACAGGTGAGGAGGGAAGGAGACAACACAGGGCACCAGGGCCCTTTCTCATTTCTCTAACTCCACTCCTCGACTCCTATCCTCGAGACTTAGTCCCGCCCACAGGAGATGCGAGCGGAGGAGCCGAGGAGGGGAAGCAGCAGGCGGTTAGAGAAATGAGAACTCCTCTCCTCTGAGCGGTCATTTTAAAGAGACGTCCATTAATGATGACAGGAGGCACAGCAGCACTCTGTCTGATGGACAGATGTGTTCATGACGACTTATATATTTAATTTGAATTCATTCACAGTGCGGTATAATGAGACAATAGCAGGCTACAGATGCGAGGACACACACACACACATATATGTATATATTTATATAAATATATATAATTTCAGAATCAAACAGAGCACTCTCATAATAACGCAACACTATCAGAGACTGGATATATCCCCCCCCCCCTCTCCCCTCTCTGGNTGCTTGAGAAGACAAAATGTATCTGCAGATCCCTATAAAGCATATTCATTGAAATAGCCATTATATACAGTTTTTGATGAACGATTAGAGAATAACGACTAATGAATATGCTTTATAGGGATCTGCAGATACATTTTGTCTTCTCAAGCACCAACTATCAAATATCTCGTCTGATTGTTTGCAGTTGACAATCACCTTCACTGAATTTTACTCAGGTGTAACTAAAGTCTGATCTAAGGGTTGTTTATATTTCGCATCATTAATCCAAATCTGAAAAGTAACTAAAATAAATGTAGTGTAGTAAAAATACCAGGTTACCCTTAAAGAAAGCCCTCAGGATTATAAAAAGACTCCCATCACCTCAGCCACAAACCGTTCTGTCTGCTGCCGTCTGGCAGGCTGTACTGCAGCATCCGGACTAAAACCACCAGACTCAGGGACAGCTTTATCCCATAAGACTATTACATACCTGAACTTTTGAAACAATATCCATAACATTCATCTGGATGCAACTTACAAATTATTTATCCAATATATCATATTCCAATCACTTGTATATAGACTCTCCTTGAGCAAGGCACCGGACATCCCCCT
>NW_011365377.1:58352-66211 GCF_000735185.1 Notothenia coriiceps | reverse complement strand
CTCCACTTTACCCTCAGTACGTTCTGTCTGCTGCCGTCTGGCAGGCTGTACTGCAGCATCCGGACTAAAACCACCAGACTCAGGGACAGCTTTATCTCACAGGCCAGAAGACTATTAAACACCTGCACTTTGAAACAACATCCGTAACATTCATCTGGCTGCTACTTAGAAATAGTAGGACACGTTAGATTCCTGTTTTGGTTAGTGTGCCGTCGATGGGATTCATACCATTTCAAAGTGCTGTTTGAGCTCTGTGTAAACTTCGCGCACTGCCACTCCAACATCCAATCACAGGGCTTGAGGACTAATCACAGGGTTTGTGATGCAAAGCACATGGTGTAGTCCCAAACAATAGCTGAGGATTCTGGGTAGTCTTCTGCCATCCTGAACTCTGATAAAATATTTGTTTCTCTGAATCGAAGGGGAAAAATACAAAAGCATTGTACACAATTTAAACCAATCAATGTTGTGTAATTAACAAGCATAATCTGGTGTTTTTGAGTTGATGAGTAGTGCAGATCAATCGACAGCAAAGAGAAAACTTACTTCCGGGTGTAAAATCCTCCGTTATCCAATGGGAATGGACGCTCACATTGCCTTTAACTGCCGCCGACATGGACCGATGCGGTGCTTCCCTGAGCGTCAAATACCGCCGCCGATGGGAATACATTGCAATCAGTTGAAAGCTCTTTGCGTCCGGTTATGAAGCTGAAGGAGACTCGGCGCGTCACAACTGTACGCCACGGGACCCTAACAAAGCGTCGCTCCTGGACGTTCAGGGAGTGAGACTGTGTTGCCCAAATATAAAAGGTGCTACATTTAAATGACCACATCCTGGCCAACGTTTTTTTTTTCTCTGGAAAACACGAATAAAGAGTTATTGTCACGACATGACAAAAGAACAATGAGCATATATAAACCCAGTCCATACATACTGAATTCTCAGAAAAAAATGTCAAGGATGGTTTGAATACTGGACTAGCCAATGCACACACATCTTGAGCAGCTACCACTTAAAGTTACACAGAAGCCAAAGCAGCAAGCGTTCCCTTCAGCAGCGGAGATGTGAGTTGTGGTGTTTGTCTGTGTTTCGCCTTTAAGCTTCTGTAACTCAGCCTGATGATGATTTATGGCCGGCCCGGCGAGTTGATTAAATCACTGAACAGAATGCCAGGTAGCATTACCACAGCCATCACCGCTCTATATGGCCGTCGCATGGCAACCAACACGTTCCTATCTGCCTGTCTGTCTGTTGAACCGCCTGACTGTCTCTCCCATTTCTTCCTTTTTTTTTTTTCTTTTTCTTCCTCTACCCTCTCATTCTCGCTTTCTCTTTCTACTCACGCTTAGAGGGTCGACAAAGAGAGCGCTGGAGAGAGCCACAATGAATGTAATTAATCTCCATGGATACAGCAGTACAGAGCTAGGGTTTTTTAAATTGTATACTGCAATGTTCAACAGAAGAAAGCAATGGCATGTGATGTTCTCTGTAATGGGGTTTGCATGTCTGCTGCAAATATATCCATGCTGGTGTTGCTGTAGGTGTTTTATATGACTTATTTAGCCTTCATCTTTCTCTCCCAATGATGTTGACAGTTTGAGCACGATTCTAAGTTGCAAACAAACTTCAGACATGCAAAGAACTTTGGCTTATCAACCCAATAATATTTGCATTACAAGATCCAGGCTTAGAGTTCTGAACAGTTTGCCGCAGCACATTTGTGTTACAGTGTAAATCCTTATCGATTAAATCTACTCGGATCCCAAAAGGCAGCATGTCAGCAAACAAGAAAGGGACTGCAGGGTAAATGAAACTGCTGTGGATAATATGTAACGGTGCAGACAGAATACTAAAGGTAGTCCAGACATTTAGTGTTAAAGCAGAGACTATACCTGCTGTAAATGCTCTGTCATGTCAGACACCTAATATACCAGTTAAGCAGCAGCCCAGCAATTGATGGCTTGTAAATTGTTGATCACTGGCTTGGCACTAGCAGGGTAATTTGATTCCAGGAGAATCCTCCAGGAGCGAGGCTGTCTCTACATAGGCCAAATATACAGCCATGAATCTGAATGAGTTGGGGGAGGAGAGGGAAGAGAGAAAAGAGGGGGGAAATGTCAGTGATTCTGTGTGTGTCCGAAATAGATGTCCACAAGAGAAAAAGCATAAGGTGAACAAGAAAGAGAAAGAATAACGATGAAGAATGGAATCTCAAAGCCCCTTGGCTGTCAGGGGGGCAATTGGGAGACATCATTTAGGGGTTTAAGTGTAGCCATTGGCTTCATGGTAGAATAATTCCTTTTATATGTGCAGGTCATTACTTAGGCTGACAAGCAACTTGAGACGCAAAGATGGAGTTGAAGTCGAGAAACAACATCAACCGGATTGTTGGAAACTAGACACCTTTTATAGCTATTTTAAGGATGATAAAAACTAATGTAGGACAATAACCAATGGGTTCCAAGATTGCATTCCAGCCAATTAATTTTTCCTCCATCCAGACCTTTAACCTGTATTCTACTAAATCTTGCTCACAGATGGTTGATCAATTCTACACAGCATAAACATGTAACCAAAATCTGTTTTTTTGTGCATTCATCTTTAGACATCTGTTTTTAGAGATTACATTTTGAGCATAAGAAACAAAAACAAAAATATATTAATCTATAAGGAAACAAAGTAAAGGGTAAACATGTTGTACCCCATGAACAAAGAAATCCCATTTCAGGCCAAGCAGTGAGATTGAGAATCAATTGCATTAAACACAGAGCTGAAATCAGGACGTGGCTAGCCTAGCTTAGCGAAATGACTGAGAAGAAGGGAAAAACATCTGTTGCTGTCGAAAAACATGATTCATATATTTTGTTAAACAAGCACAGAAGACAAACATTTAAACACAGAAATGTGTGGTTATAGAGGGAGTAAGTTTGCCTAAGTATTTATGGGGAAACAACAGTCTGGTGCATTGCCTGACCACAGCAACCCAAAGTTTTGTCGTCAAGTATAGTTCAAATGAAAGTCCCATTAAATCACAAATATACATTTTTATTAAATTGTCATGTACAGCTGAGATACAACATTTTAATTTGGCATTAAAGTTGATTGAAGTTGAAGTTTGATTTTGACCTGAAACAAGCTGTTTTCCCCTAGCTTTTATGCTAAGCTAAACTCAACAGTTCAGCTCGTTATCTTATACACAGATATGAGATCAATATCAATCCTCTTATCTAATTTTTGAAAAGATTGTAGGCTTATCTCTCAAAATGTTGAACTGCTGTCTTTCTAACCCAGTTTTGGAGGTAGTAGAGAGCATGGGTAATATGCTTCTTTCCCCATGTGACATCAATATCTGATCAGCAGTGTTCCGAATGTGTATGTGCCAGTGCCAGATGGATGGATGAATGAAGAAAAACATAAACCAATCTTTTGTCCCAGAAACAAAGAGAGACAGACAGAGAGATACCATAGCACTTCACTTAATAGTTTTATCTATCTATTTTTGTATTTTAGAACATTTCAAAACCATAGCATGTAATGAATGTACCCTTGTACTAATGAACTCTCTAGGATTCAGAGAGGAAAATCCAGTGCTGCTGTTGCTGCATAACAACGAGGCATAAAAGCTTTTCTCTTTGCCAGGCCTTTGCAGCCAAAGCCTCTGGTGTTTCCCAGTGTTTCTTGGTCCCTCACTCCCAGGAACAAGTTAGTTGGGTTCTGGACATGACATTGTGGAGCCCGGGGAGCCAAGACTGGCATCAGCGTTCAAAGCCAATTAAGGAGGTTGCACGACTGACAGTCCCTCCATTGACCTTTACTGGCTGGCTTCCGAAACAATTTGAACGTGTGTTGAATTACTCAAAGGAGTAACATGATGTGTGTTTAGGAAATGGTTCATGTTTGTATGAAGTAGTGAATATGAAGATTGTATTTGCTTTTGTAAGGAATTAAGTCATCAAGAATTCATTGGATGCTTGCAGACGAAAGTCGACCATAAAAAAAAACTGAACAAACCAGCATTGTATCACAATCACAACAGGCTTAACCAATGAGCTTCACCGGGCAAACAAGTCTTTCTGTCCAACACAATGGCTGAAACATGATTTCAATACTAAATTAGAAAGCGTAGAGCTCCTCAAAGGCTGTTATCAACAATGAAAAGATAAAAATCATGTATGATTTGTATCCTTATCCCCCAACCCTAACCCTAATGGTCCATGGTACACCTTTTCACCAAGTTTGAATGAAAATCAGGCCAGTGGTTTTTCCGTGATCCTACTGACAAACAAACAAATCAAACCTATAACATAACCTCCTTGGCAGGGATACTAATCAGAAAAGTAACACAAGAGGTCCCCTCGGAAAACATACTTTAATTTCCAATATTCATTGTCAAGTTGCACATCACGTCCAAACAAAACTAGGCCTCTGAATTGTCACCGTTGCATCCGGCAAACACCTCAGATTGTAGACAAGCTTTTTCTGACCCTTTGACAGTAGACAACGAACACAAAATGATTACAGTCCCCCAAATAATTAAATGGGACATGGATTGGATTTTATTATCAAAGACAAAAAAAATCATTATCAAATATGTTACTTTGTAGTTAATGAGTTGGTTGGTTGGTTGGATAGATGGATAGATGGGTAGATGGATAGATGGATAGATAGATAGATGGAAAGAAAGAAATGAATGTCACAAACACTCTCCTACACCTCTTTAGAAACAACAATCACGACCAAACACACCAATGAAAAACCTTGGGAGCTGTGGGACTTCGCTCATTACCTCGCAAAGTTTTATAACAAAACAAAGACTAAATTCATCAAACAAAAGTTTAGAATGTTATTTCTGCACCGCCAGTGTAATTTATCACGTTTAGGGAAGCTGTCACCAGTTAAGTGGATTGCCAGTAATTGTAGCTGGCCCACCTCTAAGCAGAACCGACTAAACCCGCTCATCAGGGACAGCCTTGTGAGATGGAGGTTAGCGATCTCTTTATCCCTGGGAAGAGAATTTAAGTTGGCAATCTCTCTTTCTCTTAACTTGCCTGTCTTTTCTGTACGCTGTTTTTCTTTATTCTCCAGCTCCCTGTGCTAATGCCTCATACAGTAGCTCTCTGTCCTGGATGTAAAACAGATGTATTGCTATGAATTTGTTTGTTTTGTAAATGCTTACAAAAGTCATTAAAAGCAGATGAATCTCTCTGCGTTATCATTCCCTCATGACTTCTGATAACCACCACTTTAAAAGCTGTTGCTCATCATGCTGCAGTATTTTTCATAATTTCCACTTCATGCTGCTATGGTTACATTACTTTATATATTTTATATTAAAAGGGAAGTATCTTTAACAACTAATTTCATTGCAATAAGCAAATTCCCCAAACGGTGATTCTTCACTTAGTGTCCTTGTAAGCAGTGTTCTGTGGATTCAGCAAATGTCTCTGAAGTCTCACAGCTCTTTGTTGTCTGCGTGTTCGTACAGACTCAGGATGTTGGCATTATTTTGGGGAAAATTAGGAATTCAAAGCACGTCCATCTCCTCACACAGCGGGCCCTCAGACAGGCAACTGCAGAGCTGGATTTACCTCAAACCAGCCCCGTGATGAAGAGCGTCTGGGTGCCTATATTTAAAACTAACAGTCATGCCTACTGTGGTGGCTATTAGCTAATTTCTCAAAGCAGCAGCAGTAGTATATCATTATATATATTTTTTTACAGTGCATTTTAATTGACATCTAAGGAAATTTGATTGATTTTCTTTTCAGCAGTGCACTTGGGAAAAGTATAACAAGCTGTGAACTCAACATTGATATATCGACTGCTTTTAAAGTATAGCTAATGTTTTAGCTGCTAACTTGCCTGGCCAAACATCTTGAACAGCATCAGCATTCATTTTAATTCATCTAGCAAAGGTAGGTTGGTATTTATTCTTATATAAAGTTCCTGGCAGTGGGGCAAAGGTTATAAAACAGGGCTTGGTTCAGTCAGACAACTCACGTGTTTATTAATATGTTTATTAGAAGCAGCATATAGTTTGAGTTTGGCGTCTAGGCTCGGGCCTCATCACTCCACAGATTTACAAAGAACATTGAGTGATGATTAGATAACTATCCCCCGAGCCTACAGGTGGAAGCTGGGGTGGAAGCTGGGGCGGTGGTGGGGCAGGCGAGCAACATGAAACACAGCAGCAGGAACATGAACGTAGCAATAGCAAGTGAACACAGCAGTGGCAGCAGCATAAGCGAGGCAGAGGCAGGAAGACCTGGCAGCTTAAATAGAGTGGCATGTTTAGGAGAATGTGTTTGGTTGGTTGTAAGAGGGACGAGGTGCGTCACGTGTTAATGTCTGATTGGGGCTTGAGTTGACTGCCTGAACTAGCTGGCCTGTGGTGGTCAAGCATTATAAAGCCTTTCTTTGAGGAGTTTTGACAGAAACCTCAGTGTTTCTAAATTCATGCTCTTTAGCCCTGGGGCTGATTAACAGACACTTTACTTTCTGATCCTATCACAACTGTTTTGTAACCATGTCAATAAGGGGTTGGACCTGATCTCGGAAAAATGTATTAGTTGTTCAACTTGCCCTCTTTGTATTCCCCTCTGCACGTGCCTTCGGGGGAATCCCCACCAACTTCATAATGGCCATTCGACAGAAAAACTGAAGTGAAATTATTGAGATTGACACTTACAAGCAAGTCACTTCAGAGGTGTATATTGCTAATCAAACATTTGGTGGAGGACAATACATCCAAGGTCGGGTGGCTGTAGTCTACGCAAAACTCTAAATAAGGATGAGACGAATAAATGGGAGGAAAAAAACAACATAGGGTATTGTCAGTTGCTAGGTAACAGACATAACATTTAAGTGTTTAGGATTTTCTAACCTGAGATAAGAATTGATGAAGTAAGATTAGTTAGGATTTGTATCTTCTCTAAAGTGAAGACAGATGTTTCTGTAATACATCCCTGGTCACGAGCCCTGAAACAGTAAAAGTAACAATACTACATTGTAAGAATACTATGTTAAGTCAAACTCCTGCATTAAAAAAAGTGCTTTAGTAGAAGTACAAAAGTATTGGCATCGAAATGTGCTTTAAGGTCGCATTCACACCTACAGTTATAGTCCGCTTCTTTGAAGCAAGTTCGTTACATTGTTTCATTTTCAGAAGCTTTGGTTTGTTTATGCGTATAATGAGAGACGTTCTGCAGTAAGGAGGATGTTTCACCAGCGACAGGTGGCTCTGATGAGATTGTACCACAGCCTTTTATTTTACACTACACAAGGGACCAGTGCTTGAATTGAAATAAAAAAGGTGCCAGTACTCTAAATCAGCAACAAGTATTTGGCACAAAGTCATAGTATATCCTATAATGCTGGTGGGTTTGTCTCTTTACTGTATATTTTAGAAAGGCTCACTGTACTTAAACAAAATGACTCAGGGTGCATCTGAGATTAGAGGGGGTGCAGTGGTAAAGGGCTATTTTTATAAGTGGGGAGTGGACCTGACACCCTCTAGTCTAGGGGGGTCCGGGGGCATGTTCCCCCGGGAACATTTTTTTTTAAATATTGAAGTTAGATGCATCAATCTGGTGCACTTTGAGAGCAAAATGAAGAGATATATGGATACCTCTCAACATCCATAATGAAACAACTGTAAACAGATTTACTTTTTCTTTATGGATATAAAAGAAAGTAAAGCTTGACTCCTACTGGCTGGTTAAATGACTCCTCGTCCCTGAGGCCACTACCAGTTTTTTGTGCCATTTTGCTGGATTTATTTGTCAATAGCGTTGCTGCACAAAGTGATAGCCCTCTAGTTTAAATCTACTACCCAAAAAGAAACATATGGAGATGGGTT
>NW_011365377.1:53678-58332 GCF_000735185.1 Notothenia coriiceps | reverse complement strand
TCGTGTTGTGTTCAAGGACCCTGAACTTGGCCAGGAAAAACAAGCTTGTTTAATTTGTTTGCGGTCTAGATTTCTTGAATTTTTTTCTTTTTTGCATGTGTTTATAAATTACCTCGCGGGCCGTATACGGCCCGGAGGCCGGAGGTTCCCCACCCCTGTTTTAAAGAGTTTCAAATGTTTTTGCAGCTTCTTTTAAAACGTCCACACCCCAAAAATGATGTGTGTTTTGTTCCTCTGACTTTGACAATGTCAGGGTGAGTGAGGCAAGCAGGACCCAAATGCAGATAAACAGAAAATACCTTTATATCAAGGCTAACGATACAGAGCTGAAGTCTCTTCTCCGTGAACACAGTCAAACCACGACAAGGAACTCACAAAGACTAACAGAAAACACAGAACCTTAATGCACACAAGACTAATCAAAGAAAAACAAGGGACAGGTGAGGAGGGAGGAGAAAACACAGGGGCACCAGGTGAACACAATCGGGTTATCAGGTAGGAGGGAACACAGACAGAAAGCAACAGGCAAGACAGGGGGTGAACACTTTCCAAATTAAACATGAAACCAAAGACAGAAAAAGACAAGACAAAACACAACACGGACAGATCGTGACAATAAGTAGTGCCGATATCACTTTAAAATCAATCGACAGTAAGGAGAACACTTCCTTCCGGTTGTAAAATCCTCCGTTATCCAATGGGAATGGACGCTCACATTGCCTTTAACTGCCGCCGACATGGACCGATGCCGTGCTTCCCAGAGCGTCAAATACCGCCGCCGATGGGAATACATTGCAATCAGTTGAAAGCTCTTTGTGTCCGTTTATGAAGCTGAAGGAGACTCGGCGCGTCACAACTGCACGCCAAAGGACCCTGACCAAGCGTCGCTATTGGACTATCAGGGAGTGAGACTGTGTTGAAAAAGGCGAGTGATGAGAGAAAAAAAAGGAAATAGATCAGTAAGGAAGGAAGTGGTACTAGTGGTGATGACCGGGCTCGGTTCTATTGAGGAGCTCCCTACAGGTCAGTGGAAAGAAAAGGAACGCAATTCCAGTTTGTGAAATGTTCAGGAAACAACCCAGAATCAGTAATGGATGAAAGGATAAATATAGACTGGCCAACAGAAGCTCTACAGTTACCAAACTCAATTGGTTAACTAACACTGTATGTCAGTAAGTGTTGTTATGCAGTGGGAGCCTACTTGGGAATCACTTTAACAAGCACAGAATGAGAGACACTTCTGAGAAATGTGATTAAATGATTGCTGTATTATTTAGCTCAAGTAGACCCTTACCTGCAGAGAGTTGGCTGTTTCATTGTGCTCACTTGCAGCCATAGTGACAAACTGAATCAGACACATATACAATTCTGCTTCCACAGCACCGAACCATGAAAAGGTGATTATGTTGTTTATGATGTGTTCATTTCTAAATATCTGTCAACAAAAGAGGAGTAATAAGTGTAGCAGAATAATATCTCCATTAACCAATAAGAAAGAGAGAATGGTTAAAAGTGACACATTTTGATTTTTTAAAAAGAAACATGAAAACCCAACAGCATTCAGATCACGGTGGAAGGATCCGCAGTGTGCAATTCTGCAGATTGTAGACAAATTGTATTTTCCTTTCACACAAGCAGCAACACTAAGAAATCCTTTTCTGTCTATATATGATTTCAACATTTTTTCAGACTCCATGCATTAATAATGCACAATCAAACATCTCTCGATCACAGATGACTACAAAACTGCCATGTTCAACTCCGAGCAACCTGACAATCAGAGACATGCCGTTTCCTATTTTTAACCACCATCTGAACTGCAGAGGCAAACTGCAGTCCTTGTCTGCTTCAAAATAAAAACACAACATATCTCAGGCACACCTGAGATATTTGCGGTTAAGGTTTGGGAGCAGAGTATCAAATAGACAAGAGAACAATGTTTTTCATTCTTGGAAAAGTGCAGAAATAACAGCATCAAGATATGCTTTGTTCAGCTGTGGATGGTAGTGTGATGGAGAAACCTGTGTATGTGTCGCAAGGACACAGCTCTCTATGCTGTGTCCTTTAGAATAATGATGACTTTTTTTAGGTACAGAAATAAATATACAGACTATCGTGGACACCATCACCTGATTAAGAAATATCTAGGCATTTATCCTATAACCATCCAACTCAGGCATTCAGAATGGTAAGCTGGAATCAGAAACTGTTAGGGAGTCAAGTTGCAGGAAGGCATCCAGACATTTGAGTGCTTCAGTGTCTGAAAATGGGTTAGTCTGCCGGAAAACTTTGTCATAATATCCTGTTCAATATAGAACTATGTTGCTAATATTAATCGGGCTCCAACTAACCAATGATTATTATGTTGATTTATGGTTTTATCAATTAAAAGTCAGGAAATAATTTTAAATCCTGTAAATGTAATGTTTCAGAGTGCAAGGTAGCATTCTTAAATGCCTTAGTTGCTTGTTTCAAATAAAAAAAACGTTAAGGTTAATTACTATCATAAATGACAGAGTAAATCCTGTCAGAAGCTAAGAGGGAGAATGGTTCACTCAAAAAAAGAGAAAACAAACACTTATCCATCAAAAATGATGACCAAATAAATTCCTGCTGCAGTTTACTAGTCTGCTTCAGTAGTAATTGCAGTGTCAAAAACCTTTACATAATAATGAGGAAATAGATTATTAGCAAAACCTTAACCCCCGTTGTTGTATCTGTACAGATCAGGTCTCTGCTTTGTCCTCCAGTCTGAACAGGCAGGGTCATATGCTTTCTTTTAGATAGACTGTTCTGTCTGTATTACATAAAACACGATTCAATTATCTGCTTCTGGTTTTGATCAAGAGTCTCTCTGTTGGCCTCTTTGCCTTTAAGGCAAATGCTTTATCTTGTCTGTCACTGTCCTTCCTCCCTTAGTCCTTCTGTGTCTGTACTTTCCTCTCATCATCTCTCATCCCCTGTATCATTGATTTAACCTCACTTTGTACAGCTGGCCTTCAGTCCCTGCAGACCCTGCTTCAAGAACAATTTGTTTCGGCCTTCTCTCTAGCACCTCTGAAATGATACACCTCACTCTGAGACAGGAACAGGACAGCCTCTAGTGGTGTAAGGGTGGCACATCAAGAGATGATGATTTCTCACAAATACTGACTGACGTTAACATTCCAATAACACAATGTTACATTTCACATGTAAGTGAGTTGTTTTCATTCATTTCAAAGTGTATAGTCAACATCATAGGAATGTTACATGTTTAAAAAGTACAAGAAGTCTATTCTATGAGTACTTTTTTAATGGTTAAGAAAACAAAAACAGAAAACTAAAGAAACACATCCAAACAACAAACAAATCATGCAGAAGTGAACCCACAAATTCTAGACCTCAAGAGAGGATTTTTTAGCACACACAAATAACGCTAATTCATCTTATAATATTCAACTCCTATGTTGAGATGCAGATGCCGACCAGTCACTCTTTTATGTAAATCATAAATGTTTACCAGCAGGAATGCTTAAGTTATTTTTCCTCTCTGCCGTTTCCTCCCTAATCTTTGCATCCAGCCATAAATAATGACACAATTAGCATTCCGGTTTTCTGACCCATAAAAGAGAAATGCAGCGCAGCTTGTGTGCTGTGTGCATGTGTGTTCAGATATGTGCATGTGTCAGAGAGGCATATTAGGGAGAAGAGAAGAGCATTTTGGTGACTGCTTCCCCATCCTCCAGCTTCTCCTCTATAGTCTGCCTCTCCCGACTGGAAATGCCCTGTGAAGAGGTCGGATGTGAATTCATTTTACGCTGAGATGAAGTTATTAATGCCCACCATCTGTTATCGCCAGCTAGCTGCCAGAACAGCACAACACAAAGTGGAATGCAGCACCAGTTGGAGAGTTTCAGACGTCAACAGTGAGACACATGGTGCCACCATGGTATTGATGGATGCCCTTTTTCTGAGCCGATCGTCTGTTTACTGAGCAGTTGTTTCTCCATTCCTGCAAAACATAGGTTCAAAGAGACCTGATATAAGGCTTATAGTGATAGGGAAGAGACATTCTGCATTTGTTAGCCTTAGGCGAGAAAAATGTGATGTAAAACGCTATTGTTTTATAAATCCCTTCAATGTACTGGATTATGTCATGTTGCGAACCCTCCACTCCCTGCATAATAATCATTGCTAGAATGAGATTTCAAGAGGAAGGATTTTTAAATCAATCTTCAATCTTTAGCTCATTTTTGCTTAAAGGTGACCTATCATGCAAAATGCACTTTTGTACGTCTTTTATACATGAATATGTGTCCCCGGTGTTCCAGGGAACTCACCAAGTGTTTGTCTAGTACGTAAAATCGGGCAAGTAGTAAAAGCAGTTAAATTGTGACAGAAACCGAGTACCCCGACTAAGACACCTCTTGTCGGTGGTAGATGTCCCGGACTTTAATCATGATGTCGCGAGGAGGTCGCGGGAAAACTTGCCGTTGCAGGCACCGCAAAGAGGACTTAACCCACTAAACCGGGGTTAATCGGCATCGCGGTGAAGACACTGCAGTGCTTCACGAAGTTAGACCTAGTCAGACATAGTCTAGACAAGACGTCCGGGGGAAAAATTCCTCAAAACCCCCATACCTCCTTTTACTAGCTCCCAACACAAAAGACT
>NW_011365377.1:50451-53376 GCF_000735185.1 Notothenia coriiceps | reverse complement strand
CACCGTTCATTGAGAGAAAGTCAGAAATGTTTTTAGCACTGCTCACAGCATTTATCCAGTATCAGTGTAAATGTTTATCATTACTATGTTTGTTTACCATCAGCAATACTACTTCTACTATTAATACTACTTCATATTTATATAATTATGTATTATTTTCACCAATTGCATTGTTGTTTCACTAGCCTGCTATAGAGTCAACTGTGTAAACATATGATCCTTTATATTCTGTCAGTTGATTCAGTTGAATAACAACTTGAGGTATTTACTTTGTTTCCCTCTTCCAATAACCCAGTTTGTTTTTCATTAACTTCAAGCACTTGCTACACAGGCTGATTCATTGTTTTCTGTCAGATATAATCACTTCATTTTGGCTCTTGTGCTTATTCGGATATGATTGCATTGTTACATAAAAATAGGACAGGATATCCTGCTGTGTGATGAGTAAATAGGCTGAAAGAGATTATGCATTTGTGCAAGTATGTAATGCTGTAGTATACTATTGACAAAAACATGTACGACTAATTTAACTTCTCAGATCCAACAAATGAAATACTGCACATGTTGATGGGGTAAGACTCTGATTAAATCTTGTTTTGAGAAAACCAGAATTTTACATCAAACGTTTAGACATGAGAGGATGATTACTATGAGTTTAATAATCATGAGATTTTTCTTCTAGCTCCACCATGAGGTTGACAGTTTTGTTTTTTTTGACAGAGTGATTGACAGAAAACCCTTTCGATGGTTATAACTTTGGTGATCTCCTGATTTTACTAATAGTGCCATTATCAGGTGAACATTCTTTTTAAATAATGTAGATTGTTATCAAATACCTTTAAAACTCATTGCATCAGCCTTTTTGCTGACAATCACATTTAATGCTGATGTGTAAAAATAAGTTAGTGAACATTAAACCGTCTAAACACCAGCATGTTGCCTTTGTGAGAATGCTAGTATGCTGTAATTAGCTTTTAGCTCAAATGTAATGGCCTCATTTAATAATCTATATCAATAACAGTGACATTCTGTAAGTCTTGATACCAATACACATAACATAAAAATACATTTTAATAACGTTTGAATGTATTTTGTAAGGACGCCATTACCCTCTGTAACTATGGTAACTAACAACACTTTAGAAAAACGTATACCAAAGTTCTTGTCATATCCCTAATCGTGATACATAAACTGCAATTTAGTTCAATGTTGTATTTTTAAAATAAAAGGATATTATATGAATAATGTTAGTGGAGGAAGTCATGGTTTTAGGAGAGTTGGCCCACCTTAGTTTCAGTATACAGTACACTGCAGAAAACCCTGCTCTTTGTAGAACATTATGAGAAAATGAGTCCACACAAAACACAGGAACATAAAGTATTTGTATAGCAAGCACACTGAATATTTCCAACTGAATGAAAAACACATTTTATCTGAGCAGCTTAGTCCAAACGTGCTTTAAACCAGAATATGGTATGTATGGTCTTCGCTTCCCAGCTAACTCTTGATTCGTTTTTAATAATAAACTGCTACTTCTCTAATCTGATCTGATTACTGAAACAATGTTTGCCAGGTTTTGTCATATTTCATATTGATTAGCAAATAGTGAGTGATCAATAATGTCATCATTCTTAACACTAGAAGAACTGTGAAAACAGAGGCCAAGGGAGACATGGAATTTAGACATGTCCAATCATAAAACAGCAAATATAATCACTTCCAACAATCAGTCAAGACTAAACATTGAGCTTTTAATTACCAACATAGTAACAACAATCTTTAACCCCAAGCTCTGTTTTACGTCTAGGGAATTTCTCCTTCATCAAAAAATGATTTTACACTTTATGTTGATCAAACATGGCACGCTCTCATGTGCACCAATTTCCCCAGTCATGAATAAAGCAGCCAGCAGGGCTTAAAACGGCATCATGGTTAATTTATCATCAGGAAGCTCTTGAAAACCAAATCGGGTACACATTAAAGTGAGCAAACCATATGGCTAAGTTGGCATCCTTATGCAAATACCAATCGCAGTTGGCAGAATAATTAAATGGAACATAGACTGGAGTTGATTTTATTGTGTTCTTGAAGGTTGATCTATATTTAGAGGTGTGTGCATTAACTTATTTAATGTAGTTACATTTTGTTTAATGTAAATTAATCATTTACATTAAAGTGGACCTATCATGCTATATTTGAATAATATAGTGTAGGACCATACCTATATAAGGCATATTTATACTTTTTNTGAAACGAGAGCCGGTATAATTCCACGTGCAAACACAAAATAAAAATTAGGTTAACCCTTCATACCTCAGTCTACTTTTAAGACACTAAAATAACGTATTCTAATTTTTATTTTGTGTTTGCACGTGGAATTATACCGGCTCTCGTTTCAGTACACATAACAATGGAACCATAGCAACGGAACTGACAGGCAACCCTCTGAATCCGGCTGTGATGCACTCAGAGTGTCTGATTCAGAAACGTGACTCTTACACTCTTTACGTCACAAACAAAGATGGTGGATGAGAATAGATCTATAAAACGATAAGCAATGTGCCAGAATCAAGGTGAGACTATCCGCATCGTTTAAAACTCTATGCACATTAGTTTCACCAAAATAAGTAAACGACTGTATTTGAGTGAGTTAAGGCATTAGTTTGCTTCATTAAAGGGTGTTAATGAATATGTGTTCTCCAGTGCCTTTTGTCCGCTTTAAGGTATTATTAAGGTAGGGTTAATGTTGCTCTCAAAGTGCACCAGATTGATGCTTTTAACTTCAATATTTAAAATCAAATCTTCCCGGGGGAGCATGCCCCCGGACCCCCCTAGAGGAAGCGACGACCCATCTAAAGGATGTTCGGTCCACCCCCCACTTGTACAAAAATAGCACTTTAACCCTGCACCCCCCCCCCCCCCCCC
>NW_011365377.1:47310-50426 GCF_000735185.1 Notothenia coriiceps | reverse complement strand
AACAAATCCTGGGCTAAGCCCCGGATCTCCTACAATCCTAAATCCGCCACTGGTAGCGTGATCAGGTATAAATGACGCTGCCAGCATGACACAGGATTTGCACGTCGGCATTGGTCCGCCAGCTGATCCATTGAACCTCCTAATAAAGCACTTGAATGGACCGAGCAAGGTATTTGGATTTCTCGAACATACGCGAGTCAATACTCAAATTCGCCTCCTAGACTAAGTGGCCTTTGAACATTCCTTTTTTGGACAATTTGCCACTACAGATGGGTCATGACTGAAAGGACGAGATCGCGGATACAAGCGGCCGGGATGGGTGTTCTCCGCAGGGTGGCTGGTGTTTCCCTTAAGGATAAGGTGAGAAGTTCAGTCATCTGGGAGGGACTCGGAGTTGTACCACTCCTCCTTCGCGTCAAAAGGAGCCAGTTGAGGTGGTTCGGGCACCTAGTAAGGATGCCACCTGGGCGCCTCCCTCGGGAGGTGTTCCAGGCACGTCCAGCTGGGAAGAGACCAAGGGGTAGACCTAGGACCAGGTGGAGGGATTATATCTCTTTGCTGGCCTGGGAGCGCCTTGGGATCCCCCAGTCAGAGCTGGTTGATGTGGCCAGGGAAAAGAAAGTTTGGGGCTCTCTGCTGGAACTGCTACCCCTGCCCGACCACGGATAAGCGGGAGAAGATGGATTGATGGGCCCCTAATCATCAAGAATAATGATGCAGTAGTCTTTAGACCAACAATGAAAGTGCACACATGACCACATTGTAGTTTACAAAGCAATAATACAATTTGAGCAAAGAGGAAATGCTCTGTTTTACTTTCATTCATACTTCAAGCATGTGCTTTGTAACATATGGATATTTATTTTTAAAAGTATTAAAACATTGTAATCCCATTTTTTTCAAATGTACCAATTAACTGATTTACTTATGTTACTAAAATGGGAATACAGTTCCCTTTTTAATCCTTATTATGCAATACCGTACATGAAATCCGTTCCTTCTCAAGCCTGCTTACAACCAATCAGAAGACCAAAACTTGGCTAGTAGAACTTATTGCTGGCAAGTTTTAAAGACTTTATACCTTTGCCAGAGGGAAATAGAAGAAAGACTGTTTTGACTCTGTGCCTTCTATTTGAATAGCAGTTTGTTGGTGTGTTTTTTTGGAGTTAGCATGGGATGGTAATACCTGACTGCAGCTCTCTAAAGTGATTTAATTCCCAGATGTCATTACGCTGGCATCGAGCGTTGATTTGCTTTGTTGTGCTTTGTTCTTGTTCAGATAGCTGTTTGTTCATCAGCTTCTCTGCAGCCGGTTTTTAACAGAAATCTCTGTTTTCTTTTAGTTTGTGTATAAAGTGTATTAGGGTAATTTATGTGAGTTGACTGACTAAGAGGATTTAAGGCCGCTACACACCAACCCAATTTTGGGAGTCAGAGGCAGTCGGGCATTCGCGGCGCTCACTCAGGTTGGTGTGTCCCGCACCGTCGTCTCTTTACGGCACATTTTCACACCTCCCGCTGCCCCGCGGGAGGCCAAAGAAAGTCGGGACAAATAAATCACTTTGATTGGCTATTCAGCTTAGCGAGTCAGTGCATGAGAAGCGAAGCGGAAGTGAGGGACCAAAACAAACGATTAAGAAGGCACACAAAGACGGTTAATCTTTTTGATTTTCATCTCACCTGGACGCAACCTTACCTGTTTTCGATCGACGAGAGAGAGTGAAAATAGAACCCAGACGCTATTTGTTGTTTGTTTATATCACGCAGCCTGTTCTTCTCTCGGTGTATCGTCTGTCTTCCGGTTGTTGCCTCTTTTGAATGACGAATACACACTACCGCTGCCAGCTGGTAAGGACAGTTATTGCCACTCGTCAACTGAAGTCTTTGCGGTGTGTTCGTAGGCGGGTGGCGTAGCGGACGTAAAAGTCGCGACGCCTTCGGTACGCGTTCTTTGGTCTCAGGCTGGTGTGTAGCGGCCTTTAGTTGCCGTTGTCACTACCCGATCCGCATCCCTACCCGATCTGCACTGCGCATGTGCGAGATGGTCCGCCATATTGGACAACTCCATACGGCAACTCAAATAGGACATTTGACGTCTAGACGGCTGCACGACTTGCATCGTGCATGCGCGAGTCATAAACGTCTTAAATATCTATACAAATATCTTTTGTTATTTTATTTGAAATAAAATGAAGAACATTCACAGTCAATGTAATTAGATATAAATGATGAATGCCATACATATTGCATACATTCACAGTAGGGCTGGGCGATATGGTCTCTAAATGATATCGCTATATTTACTGACTATCGCGATATACGATATATATCGCGATATTCTGAAATGTCCTCTAAAACATATACATTTTTTTAATTTAACCCCTTGATGTTTACAGTCACGCCAGTATGATGATTCTAGTAGTCCCTGCAACATATGTCTGCATTAAAAAAATCGACTAATAATGAAGAAAATTAACACATTTGTTGCAATAGTAATTTATGCACTAACTACATTATTACTTGTACTACAACATTTGAATCATCAGTTCTTCCTCATTTTCCTCAATTGTTCATATTTGGTTTATTAAAATAATGATATTGTGGTCATTGTTCAAAAATGTCTGCTATTATTATGAGTAGTATTATTATTATTAGTATAATGCGCTTTCTGTCTTCCTGTCATTATCAGGAATTAGACATGTAATGGCTATGTATTAGATTAGATTAGAACCTTCATTCTCCTAAACTGCTGGGACATTTCCCTATAGCCAATACCTTTTATATTGTCTACTCTTCACTTACTTGTCAGCATAGGTCGGCATTGATTTACAGACCCGACAGAAGACCTTGTTTATATTGGCATCATATTGAGAGGTGCAGTGACGCGTCCTAAAACCAGGAAGTAAGCTGCTGGTTCCCTCGACAAAAAAGCAATGGGATTTCTCCATAGGGTTTTGGAAAATAGCTGGAAATAAGGTCTGTGTGTATTTCACATAAAACACAGCTGATTTACCACATGTACATATAGTGAAAATACGTTTATAGTTTGTTTACTAGTTGTCCGTTCTTTTGATTCCCACTTTTATCACCAACATGTATCGTGTATCACACTTTAT
>NW_011365377.1:38333-47265 GCF_000735185.1 Notothenia coriiceps | reverse complement strand
CAGGGGCGTGCCCCCAAAGCTGTGAGAACTGAGCAATCAGGTATCCATCTTAAGTTGCATTTTCCTGGAGCGTCAGCTTCAGCGTCAGCCAGACGAAGACTGACAAAGACATTAAGAGTCCTGTGTGAGGCAAAGAGGAGGCAAAGAGGAGGCAAATCCTACTCTGATTGCGCCAAGTATCGCTGGTGTTATTTAGTTTTATTCAATTCTCTTGGGTTCTCTAGCCCCTCATGCTATAATCATGTGTATTTTCTGCANCCGAATGCACTTTCACTATCTGACGTGTTTATGATGCGCCAGCGGACGTCTAGAAAACTGTAGTTTCCATAGTTTCCCCACAGCAGCAGACGCACACAATGACGTCCGCTGGCGCATCATAAACACGTCAGATAGTGAAAGTGCATTCGGATTCTCTAAAGTACCACAGTCTCTTCTCCTAAGTCCTTTTGAATTCTCCTATCCACTATCCCTTAACCCCGTGACGTTTCACTCAGAGGTCAAGGAATAGACGATAGGGTTAGAACTTAGGAGCTGATTTTTAAACTATCCGAACGCAACCCCGGCCCGGAGCGACATCCTGGTGCTTTCCGGCAGCTCTAAACCCATAGAGACATATACCACGTGATGACACGTTAGGCTTGTGTTGTGTTCAAGGACCCTGACCTTGGCCAGGATAAAAAACAGGCACTCGCTTGTTTAATTCTTTTGCGGTCTAGATTTCTTAATTTTTTCTTCTTTTTTGAGGGCCGTATCAAATTGTCTCGCGGGCCATATACGGCCCGGGGGCCGGAGGTTCCCCACCCCAGCCTTAAGGTGTATAATTATATCTATTAAATCCTATTTTGAACAATAAAATAGAACTATCCTGTATGGAGTTTTTATTATCTAGGATCGGAAGACGTACAAACGTAATATCTCCTTTTGCAGATAAACCATTCAAATTTAAAGTCACACATTGTCATTTAATACAACTGATAGTAATCACAGCAAAGAGAGCAGATTTTTTTTTAAGTCTTGAATAAACAGTCCAACCAGAACTGCTTTTTCTGAGATGATGTTTTAGCACCATGGAGAGCGACAACAGTGTGTAAACCAGAGCGAGTCACTATTTCAGCACCTCCAACAGTTCCGCCTGACTGCTTTTCCTAACATAACATTTTACAATATTTCAGGCTCATGCACAGGTTCATGACAGCAAAACATTAATTATAATACCCTCATTATAGGGATGAAGGTGACCCTGCTGATATGAATGAAAATCCTTCCACAAAATCCTTAAACAAAGTAAACAAACATACTCAGGCATGTTCTGTGGAGTATGTTACTGCAACATTACGGTTTAACATTCACCATTTCGGTACTTGTGGTTTATTTTTAATAGCGGGTACTCATTCCTATACGGGTGGCTCCTCCACATTAACTTTTTCATTTCTCAAAATAACAAACATTAATCCTAGTGGTTATGGTTATTTAGAGAGTCTAAAACAAACAAAAAAGTGCCTAATTCGAGAGTCTGAAAAAAGAAAAAAGTGACAACAGATAACCCACAAGTAGCAAGATTTCAGCTGAAAGTGAACATATTATTGAGTATGTTTAGAATATCAGTTTTGACTTATTGGTGCACCTAAAGCTTGAGTTGTGGTGGTCATCTTGCAGATAACCATGCTATGTTGTAATGATTTCCACTACTTTCAAGAGTTGGATTAAAATAGCATTGTGACACGTGTAAAAGCACATGATCAACGTCTAATAATAGAAGGTATAATTCAAAAGCTGACCTGCCATTTGTGAGATTTGTTATAGGACTAGACAGCGCCACTGAGAATATGCTGCTTTACAACATACGTAAATGGCACGTCATTTATTCAGACAGTCGGCCCCTCATAATGATGCAATTACGCAAGTTTAACAACTTTCAGGGGAACAGCAGGGGAGTTAAGTAGACCAACGTATTCATTGGCGTTAAAATAAATATATCAAGCCATTTGAAAATGAAATTACAGCGTAAGTTTCTTACATCCTCGTCCTCGCGGTGCTGACGGTTCTGGGTCCGGGCTCGCATGCTCTCTGCCGCCCGCTCCCCCTCCATGCCCTGCCCGAGGAGATGGTTAGCCTCTGGTGGGTTGGGGAACGTTTTGTTTGTGTTGATCCTGCCACTGAATCTCTGATATAGTGCCGCCATGTTTGTCATCCACACAAATCAATAAATTCCAATAATAAAAAGTCCAAGTTATATGGGGTCAATGAATAGCTGATGTAATTATATTAGAGGATGCTGTAGTTCAATACAAAAATGTAAAAAGGCACACAAATAATCGACTCCATGTGTTCGGGATTCACAGCACGTTCTGTTCCTCTCATTGGTTGGGGCTCAATGCAGTTTTCAGACTTCCCCAACTTGATACAAAAACAAAAAGGTGTGCGGGTGACTGAATAAAGCTTGCATGATCCGGATCAGAAAGGAGGAACAATGATATCCGCTCTCCCTCTTTCCCTCCCTCTTGGTAGGAAAGAAAGTGACTGCTGATAAACGTTCAGGGATAGATAGGTCTATGAGAGCAGAGAAACCTGCTCCTGTACCAACAGCTGCGAATAACATTAACAGATCAGATATCATAGGCAAAAGTTATCGTGAGTTTGCAGATAGAATGGGCTCAGGTATCTCTATTAGTTTATTCTATTTTCCATAAACTTGGCTTACAGATTTGTCGTGCAGAGAGCAACAGTGCCCCCATGTGGAGGAAGACAGAACATGTTGGCAGACCTTGCACATTTTCAGGGAGACAGCTTTTGATAGAGCATTAGATACGAAGATTAATGTGCCTGCTGTCACTTAGTGAGATCTTCCATATGTTTCAATCTTTCTCTAGGTTTAACGTGATAGGTGATAAGTGATACAACCATTTGTTTTTCTGTTAAATTACAACAGTTTGTTGGCTTAAAAAGCTCATTTTAAATCATGAATCTTAATCAAGATACAACTGTCAAAGCAAACTGTTTTAGATGCAAAACACAAAAAACAACTGCTTATAGGACAAAAGTATCCCTAATTGCAATCCCAGTCATTTTATACACAACAGATCTGTAAATCTGTTTTTGAGTTAAAAGCACAAAATAACCCCTAGACACATCACGGTTTATGATCACAACCTTGAGACATGTCCTAGAACAGGCACATCTGCTTTGGGAGAAGCTTAAAGCCTCATGAAATGTCAAATCTTTCTTCCATACATCCAAAGCCTGCTAACAGCAAAATAACATCTGTTCAGATTTACCTGTCAATCAAGCAGACTTCCTAAGAAGATTAAAACACACCCTAACGCTGCATTACCTGATTACTCTGCTGCAAACTCAAATGTACAGACAGTAAACATTGCAGTTCCACCATGCCTCTGCCAAACATTTGACTATTGACTTCCAAGAAAGGTTTCATAACGTAAAAATGCTGCCATGTGTTTTTGAACATCAAATCAATCTCAGACTCTGGCAAATGCAATTCAATTTCCAGGCAATGTAGTGATGTGATTAAAAAAAGAAAAGAAGGCTTGGTAGCAGGATTGATCAAACCGCAGATAATCCCCAGGGTACTGATGCAGTGTATTTTAAGGCGGACTTAATAAGGATAAAGTCTTCTAACTGATTATTAATGATGTAAAAACGAAATAATAATAAAACTAATGGCTACACGCTTCGTGGGCTGGCCCTCCTCCCATATCACCTTATTAGATTACCCTATCATATCGATTCATACTAAACACAATTATTTCCAAGGCTTCCCTATGAAGAGTTAACCACGGCAGTCTGTGTCTCTCAGCCTGCAGCTGGGCAGCAAAGAGAGGAGATGGGGTTTAATCCCTGCAGAAGTCTGATATTTGTATAGTAGGACAGGCAGACATCAGCTGAGTGGAGCCATAACAAACTTCCAGAGGACAAAAGAAGCAACAAAAAAAAGTCAGTCTACTGAAAACAATCTAAATGCACTTCTACCACACCATTACCTGATCACCAAACAGAACAAAGAGAGGATTTAGAGTAGCTTTAGATGTATTTTGTTTGACCCACCGTTCTGTTTGATTTGTCATGTCACCTTTGGGGGATTCCTTTAATCTTTTTAAGACCAACACTACCCTCTAGTGGAGAAATACAGCTATATTTATGTTTATTTCCATCTGAATAGTTCACTTTGATGCTTAACATCAATGTAGCAAATGTCCTGCTATTTATTTTAAGCACGTCCATGTGTTCACATCTGCAAGCACACATCTTTCTGTCAACCACGACCATGATATATAATAGATCTCATGCCACTATGGCAGAGCAGCACTTATAAAGTGAAATAGATGTGGAAGAAGCTGCCATGGTGGGGTGGGCAGGTGGAGGAGTTGAAGGGTCACTGACCATTTTCTAAAGCTGTGTCACTGCCATTTTTAGCTGTGGGACTGCCAGACCACAATTAATGTAATCCAAAGGAGTTCCATCACCCTGACAGCAAGTGGATTCATATCTTGAATGTTTGGTGGTGTAAGAAAAATGATATAAGATTTAATTAGAACAAGGCTTAAAGGGAAATCTCAGATAAACTGAAAGAAAACATCATGTATTTTCTACTTTAAACATATAGCAGGGCTGCCAACACTCACGCATTGAGCGTGAGAGTCACGCAATTAACCCATATCTCACGCACTCACGCCACACATGCCTTTCCTCACGCTAAGTTTTCGTCCAAAATAAATGTATATAAATATAAAAATAAAGTGAAGGAACAGCAAACCGAGCGGTCTACGAAATGAGACGGTCTTCTGACTTAGTTCAGTAAAGTTGGAACGATATTGGGAGATTCTGATTTCACGGATCAATAACTCATGAACAAAACGTTGTTCAAACACAAATGACGTCTCCTAAGTACCGTGGTAGGGTTGACAACGAACTACAATCACATTTTGATCAAAAAAAGCCAATACGCGCCGTCCTCCGAGCTGGAAACATTACATTGGTCTCTATCCGCAGCCGGAGAAGAAACGAGTGCTCAGGGACCGTCTGCAAAGTGCAACTCCGAAAAAAGAGAATACAATAATATTCAATCACTATTATACAGCTTATTACTGCCAAACTCACTACACACATCAATAGTCTCCTGTGTGTCATACTACAGCAAGGAGTTTGGAAGAATATGCTTTTGAATAATTTTGGGGAATATTTATAATGTAAAATCTTCAATAAATATGGCATCATCTTCAATAACTTTAGAATTATACAGTATATTTCTACCAAACTCACTATTTGCATTGTCATCGAATGAAAGTAGATCTGTCACATATTTCCCTGTAATTTGCGGTAAAACCGTATTACGAGACCTTAAGTCTGTTTTGCGCTCCGTCCAGATCAAGGACGGGACTTGAACAAAACTTTACGGGAATTCCGGCTACCGCCTGATTGTTCAGTGTACCCGAACTCAAAGACTCCTTGAACTTCACAGGTGTGGACTGTTTTACACTCAAGTCATTCTTTATGTTTTCTACACGGCTTTCATTGTATCAAACGACAAATTAGAGGATCTCTTTAATTGTTCACGAATTCGCAAACACGTTTGAGTTGCTGACTAGTACGGATCCGCAACGTAGTAGATCCTCCCCGTAACAGGAAATGGAAGACCGCATTGAATTCTGAAAGAGTCAAACCATTTTCAGGAGTTCGAGCAATATAAAACAATTCAAAATTCAAACCATTCCACTAAACTGGTATCCGATGAATGATTAATGTGTATTTTATTGTTATTTGTTTGAAGTACCCCCTCATTTTATTCAGTATAGCCAATGAGCGCAAAACAAAAAAATCTTTACCTTACTGCCTGCAACGGTCGGGGAGCAACAACTGTTACCGAGGCGCATACGACGGGTTCCCCGACCGAAAACGGCCCTCGCTACCGCGGCAGAAGGGGAGGTAACAGCCCAGCCGGGGGTTCTGTAGTCCATTGGTTGTCGATCGTACTGACGACTGGGACGAAGAATACTGAATTTTAGGGGGTCGTCAATTTACGTCTCATTGAAGAACCTGACATTTACAAACAGCACCACGGTCCCACGACTACCCATCCTTACCGCTGTCTTCGCTGTCTGATACACCGCGTCTGCCAGGTCTCGTTCCCGTAGGAGTGGGATTTATGGGGTAGCTCGTACGCGTGCGAGTGGTTGACGCGCTACTTGTACCTCTTCCACTCGCGTAAAGGTAGTACAAACGGACCAAGTGAACGTACCGGAGTCCTGGTTCTAGTTTTACGTGTCGCTCACTGCCCTCCAGGTCAGCCCAAACACTAATGACAATCACGCTTTAAGAAGGACGTGACAGTTTTGAATCTTACCCCACTTCTACGTACAGTTTGTAGACTTTGAAATTTGCGAGTTTACTAGTTTGTAAGGGACCCCTCGAACAACTTTTACGGCAATTAGCTGGTCGTTACCCGACCTTAGAAAAGTCCAGTTTCTAGAGTAGACGACTTGTAGTAGTTCTTTCACATATGTACCAGTTTGAATAGCCAGACCTACAAATCGGCGTAGTCTGGATGTGATAACGCATCTTTGTTACTTGTGACTTTCCGGATGGTCTGTTAAGAAAAACGTACCCTGAAAGTGTTCATAACTTAACATCGCGGTTTTCCGAACAATACGAATACATAAAAATAGTCACAACCACTTCATCTTCCTATAACAATTATAATTTACCTTAAAGAAGTCATTTGATTAGTTAATAAAACCTGACATTCTTATTAGGCGAGGGGACAGGAAGCAGACCGTAGTGTGAAAGATGTTGCGCGGAGGCACAACGTGGACTTCCTCCGTGGGCAAGGACGACTGGCTCCGAGGAAGTTGGGGTTCGGTTGTCCCCTTCTACTGTGTCCACACACGTGCGAAACCAGTGTTAGACCAAATTTGAGAACCTTCAAAGAATCTAACATGACGGGAACCCATTTGACAAATTTCCGAAGGTGAGACTGTGGACAAGAAAGAGAAACCATGGTCTAGTACAAACTCTGAAAGTTGACGGGACCGGTACCATACACCGGTAGGTCCGCGCAGGACAGAGACATGCGGGAGGCCAGCATTGGTGTCCACTCTTGAATTTTTACATACTGACGTTTAGATAGCCCGGTAACTTTCAATGACAGTCGGTTTGGTTAAAGTCACAACGCGAAGTTTAACTGTAGGTCATCCAAAACAAAAAAAGGATGACAACAAAAGAACAGAACGTCCATAACACTACCTGAGACCACTGCCCACAGTCGGTGTGACATCGGGTAGATGCTCCCGTGAAGACGGAGTGCGGGTAGGAGGCAAGACCTCGACCGACCGTCTCCTAGACCTGACTGATAAGACTAACTTTCATAAGAGTGACTCTCTCCGATGTCGAAGTGGTGGTGCCATGTTTAAACTGGTCATGTTTGGAAGTTTTCCGAGAAGGTGAGACTTATAAACAATTAACAAATAATCAAAATATTGTTTAAGGAGAAAGGGAACTTTGAGGTTCCGACTTGCACTTTAAACCACGCACTGTAATTCTCTCTTCAACACGATGCACCGAGACCTGAAAACTCGTCCTCTACCGTTGACGTAGAAGGGAGAAAGGAGGGACCTCTTTCTTCGATGCTCGAAGGACTGCTGTCCAGTAATGATAGCCGTTACTCTCCAAGGCTACGGGGCTTCCGTGAGAAGGTCGGAAGGAAGGAGCCACCCAATGTTAGTATTTGTCATGACCAAAGTATCTCTTTACTAAGGTTTTTACGTGAATGTAATCTAGACTAGGAAGGAACATTAGATCTACTATAACGAAAATTAAAACATCGAAAGTTTCTAGAACATGTCAAAGAATCGTTAAAAAAAAAAAGTCATTTCACTTAAATAGTCCCATGGTAGTACCGGCACAATCAACAAAACTTCAACTGATTGTGGTTTTCACTTGAGAGACACACAATTCCTTACCTTAGACGACCTAGGTACTCCTGGTTGGATTGTTGTCGTAGTACTTCACGCTGCACCTGTAGGCATTCCTGGACAGGCGGTTGGTGGCACCGACAGGCCACCCGTGGTGGTACATGGGCCGTAGCGACTGGCGTACGTCTTTCTCTAGTGGCGGGACCGGGTGGGTGTTACTTTTAGTTCCCATTGTAAAAATTTAATTTAGATACTTGTTACAAAAAAAAAAAAAATATATTAAAAGTCAAAAAATTGCAACGCAAGCCGAACACTTTCGTTGTGACTCATTTATATACGTTCCGACGGTTGTAAACTCAAGTCCGAACCTCACAGCAAAAAAAACCACTTGGCTTTTTTCTTTTGCTAAATAACGTGTCACAATGTTTATAGTAAATTGTAATGTTTTGATCCCAAGGGTAATTACATGGCCCCGGATGTCACCTTTATGCGTGTATGTGTCACATGGGCGCTGAGAATGGTTAACTTCCGAGCTATTAGTCGAGTGTCGTTAGTTTACCGTATATCCACATCGTCTCCGTTTTACGATAACAATATTCACCCCCCCCCCCCCCCCCCCAGGGAGTGGAGAGATCCCCCCAGACCTCCGTACGAAGGGGGCCCTTCTAAAAAAATTCATAACTCAATTTACGTAGTTGGAACCACGTGAACTCTCGTTTTACTTAGATACCATTTGTCTAAAGGAAAAAGAAATACCTATAAAATGTTTAGTGAGTGGGAAATTTGACTAAGAACAAAATGACCAGTATATCATAAAATATTGACAAAAAGTTAAATAAGTATTTACCCTGGTTTTGCAACTCTGCGGTGACTCTATTGGATCTGATTTCAATTGATAGATTTGTCTCTCAGGAATGGAAGTGACTCGACATCAATGAGAGTCAGACTGTCTGTCTCGAGAGGGAAAGGAACAATAGTCGAAAATTATAGGCAATCGGATTGCGTAC
>NW_011365377.1:37539-38318 GCF_000735185.1 Notothenia coriiceps | reverse complement strand
CCTCGAGACACCTCGACACACACGTCGACGTGCGGACAACAGCCTGCGGAGCGACGAAGCCCCGCTCAATGCTGCTTGTAGCTTTAATTTTAACTGATATTATACACATTAATTATACTCTTATGTATGTAGATAGTATAAGAAATGTGCGGAATTTGACAGTTTAATGGTGGAGGTATACACAAATATTGATAGATGCCTTGTAATGCACTGTTGCATAACTACACTGTAGTTGTGTATATGATATGTCAATAAACCTTAGGAAATCTTGAAAGGGATGTGCAAAATAGTAATTATATACAGTTTTTAATTAACTATTAGTAGAGAATAACGAGTAATGACTATACTTTATAGAGATCTGTAGATAAATGTTTAGTCTTCTCAAGCACCAACAATCAAATATCTCTCCTGATTGTTGGCACTTGACAATCACCTTTCCTGAATTTTACTCAGGTGTAACTAAAGTCTGCTTTAAGGGTTGTTTATATTTCACATCATTAATCAGAATCTGCAAAGTAACTAAAATAAATGTAGTCGAGTAAAAATACCAGGTTAACCTCTGTAGAGTAGAATTACAAAGTAACAATGAGCTGTCATGTGGGTATATATTAATGCTGCCCATTATGGATACAAGCGATTTTCACCCATTTAGTAATTACATGTTTTAAATTTGTACACACCAATTTGCGAGTGAAAACGTCTTTTAAAACTACAATTCCCAGTAGAGACGTGCCATAGAGAACATGTTGCGAAACACAATAGCCAGCATGTGTAGTTCT
>NW_011365377.1:36273-37503 GCF_000735185.1 Notothenia coriiceps | reverse complement strand
TTAAAATAAGAAAAAAGCTTTGGGGGTATCTACAGATAAATATTAAGCCTGACAAAGTACTTAACGTCTAATATATTGCTTTCCTGCAATGTTAATTATGTTGAACTATTAACTATTAGTAGAGAATAACGGGTAATGAATATACTTTATTTCTCGTTTCATGTCAATTGCAGATAAATGTTTAGTCTTCTCAAGCACCAACTATCAAATATCTCTCCTGATTGTTGGCACTTGACAATCACCTTCCCTGAATTTTACTCAGGTGTAACTAAAGTCTGCTTTAAGGGATGTTTATATTTCACATCATTAATCAGAATCTGTAAAGTAACTCAAATAAATGTAGTGGAGTAAAAATACCAGGTTAACCTCTGAATTGTAGTGGAGTAGAATTACAAAGTAACACTGAGCTGTCATGTGGGTATATATTAATGCTGCGCATTATGGACACAAGCGATTTTCACCCATTTATTAATTATATGTTTTACATTTGATAACGCCAATGTGTTTAATACTGGCAACTTCTAATTGTGGGAAAAAAGTTCAGTAGAAACGTCCCATAGAACATTTTGCGAAACCCAATAGCCAGCATGTGTAGTTCTGGGGGGGCGTTCAATTCCAGTTTTGGATAGTCTGGCGTGGTTTCGTTCCATTTCAAACAGCTGTTTGACGCTAGGCTAACCTTGGCGCACTGCCACTCCAACATCCAATCCCCCAGAGTTTGAAGATTAATCACGGGGACTGTAGTCCTAAACAATAGCTGGGGATTACGGGTAGTGTAGTCTTCGGCCATCCTAAACTCCTGGAGGCCTACGTCTGTTTCCGGTTATTTTTATTTTGAAATTCAGTTCCTGACGGACGCCTAAAAATCCCGAGATTATGGAACTAAACAAACAAATAAATAAAAACAAGGATAATTGTGTGTTATTGGTGAGTAAATAACAGTGTGTTATTTTGAAAAGNGTTGGTGCATTTAACTTCAATACTTTAAAAAAAATCTTCCCGGGGGAGCATGCCTCCGGACCCCCCTAGAGGAGGTGAGGGTCCCCCCCGCACTTATAAAATAGCATTTTGCCTCTGCTTACACCTATATGCCATTTTATATGCTGTGAGCTGATTATCGAGCCTTCATTGTAAGAGTCGCGGGTACACTGTGTATGTGCGTATTCCACTGTAGCGCCCGGTACATTAATGGGAAACCCTAGTTTGTGCATGTTCAATACATTTGTAACA
>NW_011365377.1:0-36233 GCF_000735185.1 Notothenia coriiceps | reverse complement strand
AAATAACAAAAAATATATAAAAATAAAATAACCCACACTAACTCCACCAGATTCAAGTCAGACAATTATGAAAAAATAAAAAAACAAATATTACCATGATGAAAATAACTATGCATAACAATATGAACAACACAACCAACACGTATAAGAATGATACACTTGACAAATAACAAACGGTAAACAAATAAACTATCAAACACTTACTAATATAATAAATTAAAATAATAAATAGTAGAATATTAGTATGTATATAACAAACAAGATAGGATAGATATAAGTATCATAAAAAAGACTATAATCAGAATAACAAACGAGATATCAGAACTAAAATGAAAATATAAAAATAAATGATAAAATATAAGTATAAAAAAAACACAAAAATAAAAAATGTCTCCAAGATAGGAAAGGAAGTAGAGACAATAAGAGAAATTATATAAGAATATAGGTTATACGATAAAAAAACGATGCATGAACATAACCGTTAATCTCACAGATTGAAGACAAACAACAGAAAACAAATATTATGAAGGACTTTTATTAAACTTTGGTTAAAAAACAAGATTAGAATACCAAATAAGATCAGTAAAATAAGTATAACCATAATGATTACTATAGCAAGAAATAACATTTTATATTAACAAAAGAGTGACAAGAGTCCGTAATTAAATAAAAAAAATAAAAAAAAAAAATACGCTATTTTTACGAACTATAGACGCCTAATTAATTATGTTTCGGACATTAATTAATCTAATTAAAATAGCCTCAGGGCCTCGGGATGATCAATCTCCCTCATAATAAATCACGGTCCCAAACTGAAATATGTCACGGTTCACAGAACACAGAAAAACAATATTACACAGCGATAAGGTTCCAGTTCTATGTTTTGACTCGATTATAAGTCCTGTTACCTGGCTCCTTATTTTGGTATTTTCAGACAGAGGCGAACGTGTTAAATATGTCCGAAACCGAGACGTACCGGACCTCCCGCTAGAAGGGCGAAACCATTAGGAGTAACGGCCGGTGAGAGGCCATGCGGTCGACAGTTCGTTACGAGGGTAACACGAGCAATACACCTTGACAAAGGATTCGTGTCGATAACGCTTTGGTCCCTTGAGACCTCGCGTGTTGTTTATTTGGTTCGGTCACTGCCGGGCTCGAAATCGGGTGGTGAAGTGGGTAGACGACTTACCTCGGTCATTTGTCTGGTACGAAAAAAAAAATAAAACGAGACTTACGTAGTCCAATTAAAAAAATGGTTTACAACGTGGAGGCGGTTAAGTCTTGTTAGTTTTGTTTCTCGTATTCCGGAAATGATCAAGGGTGAATTTTTTTATCTTTTGACCGTTAAAACACACTCTAAGATGTTCTCCATAAATAGGATCTTCGTAGACACCCTGTTCGAAAATAGGACAAATCCAATGTAAACGAACTCCTAGTCACGACAAGACGATACAGAAGACACAGAAGAGGACTACGACTTCACAAACACAGTTCGACGCGACTCGATGACAGGAAGGGGGATGAAGATATCATGAGATAATTTATCGTTATACTGGTAGACCATATCCCACCACTCACATTGTTCGTTTTGTTTTGTCTTATGTTATTTCTATAAACTTCGTGATCGGAGTTAAAGTTCGTTCAGTTCAGTAAAGGTAAATTTGTTAGGGTATAAGTTTAACGCGACTTCATTCTCCACACTCAATTATCCCTTTCGTTCATACTTAAATTAAACAAGACCGCGTAAATCCGAACAGTTTTCTTTGTCATATACCGTTTTTAGCTATACCTTGATAAAAAATATATTGTTTTTTTTACAGAACAAGTTTAATTACTAGGGTCGCTTAACCCTGCAACATTTATTGTGTAAACTATATTCTCAACAGAGTGAATACATTAATTGAGCGTTTACATCCGTTTTGCGTAACTTGTAGGTCAAACTAAGCCTTATATTAAATTTAGAAAGCTTGTAATGTTGTCCGGTCCAATGAGAAAGATCTACATTATGGTGAACTAATAGGAAGATTTATACTATTACTAGTGTTCATACCCATAATAAGTTGTCATAAAACAATTGCTAATCATAACACCGAAGTTTCAGGTTACACGACCAACAACACAGAGTATAGTTTGAACAAAGGGTTTCACTTCTTAGACACAATCATCTATTGTGAACCGATCGGGAAGGAAAGATTGTAGGTCGTGATAACGGTAGAATAATGAACAACAGTTGACAGCCTATCTTTACTGACTGTGGAAACACGGCAAACCAACCACAGTGTTCTTTTACATCTAGGTTGGAATGGTGACATTATGTCAAACGATCGTGCAGGTGCACCACGATATGATTGCAAAGTTAATCGGTGGTTGCTATAAACCTTATATTAAAGGAGTGTACAAGGTCTGTTTTTGCGACCATATCATATGCCCAACCTAATTTGTAAGCGCACCCACATTTATACGAGACACGAATAACATTCAAAGAGGAGGTTAACATTGGCGATGTGTGGACACGTTTTTGATGTTGCCTTCCCACCCGGATGACCTGTTTTCGCTATCAGGGATGTGTGCTTATTGCTATTTGGTGAAGTTAATAATATAAGTTAGTAGTGTTCGTCTTGTGAGGGGTGAATTTGCTTCAGTGCATGGAGTAATACGTACTCTAAACGGAGACGATACTAAATACAAACAAAGAGAATTGTAACAAAAGTAGAATGAAGTAGTCACTCTTTGCTTTGTGAGAGCTACACACTAAGTAACTGCGCCTGTTGCCTGTTGCGTGTCCCTAGTTTTGTCTCGGATTGGAGTCAGCACAACTATTACTTCCTGGCCACATTGGTTTACACACATTTCCCACTGGAGGCTTGTTACTAAAGTAATATTGTTATCTAATAGAAATACCAGTATTACTGATTAGAGTGGACGACCATCTCAACACAAATTTTTGATATCAGAGACTTGATCTACGTCTGTTATGTAGCAACTATAACTTTGCGGAGTTAGTATTACTGTCTGATTGGTTAGGGTCCTCATGTAGGTAAGGGATATTTACTTCGACAGTTTGAATCCCTCTACGAAGGAGACCCGTATTCACATCGTAAACCGTAGTGTATGACATACTTATACTTACGGTCGACGTCTATGTGAATATTGCCTACTTTCACTAGGACCTATTTATAGACTGGAATATTTGTCTGTCGGTTGTTCCTCAAACACAAATACCTCGTCGTAAATAAGTAAAAGCCCTAGTTTGTTTCTGAACTCGAACATTTACGTGTCGTAGTAGACGAGCCTGTAGTTATAAGTGTGTTTGGTCCCCTATGGTATAACAAAAAAGAACAGAAATACATCAAAAAAATAAAGAAACAGAAATAATAAACTAATATATAATAAATATTCGTTCGTCTTACTATCATATCTGCATCTTATTTATCTTGTCCTACAATATACTGATTTTCTTTATCGTATTAAAATAGACTACACAATAATCACATGTCATTCTTACACCTTAAGGGGAGAAATTAAATGTTTTCGTAATTATTCTTATATTTCTTCAGTATATTCTTCTTTGTAGAGATCAAAATAAACACTAATAGCCGGTCACGACGGGTGACCCCAAACTTCGAGGGTGTAAATTAAATGGTTGACGTAATACAAAAGTGAATCGTATAATTAGAAAACTCAAGCTATTTGATTTTCCTAAAACAAACACAACGTAGGTGTCGTTTATATGGAAAAAAATAAGAGAAGAACATAATATTCAGAAGACTACTATGTCTTGTTTAACTTGGTGTATATAAAAGAATAATCAATAAATACAAATAAGCAACAAGGGGGTTGGTAGGGAAGAGATGATATGAGTAAGTTGTAGTGCAAGTGAATAGGGGAGAACCAAGCTACTTATTGTACTCATCTATGTTCAGTTTTCAAAGATCACAGCATAAGCATCACACAATTTATTTAGTGCATTGGCTGTTTCCGGTTAGGATAGAGAATACCGAAAAAGATTATGACACTAAATACATGCAGAAGACTAGACATAGTAGATCAGGTGATTTAATCGTTGAAATAGTGACGCTCTCCACCAGGCGAGGTAGTAGGCAGGTGCTATATCTTGCAGGAGAGCCGGAGACGGAGGACTTGTACTTACTAACCCATGAAAAATAAAATCTCTCTGTTGCATAGGCCACTGTTTGATCAACGCGAATTGGGTGTGGGTCCTTGTACTACGAGTCGGGCTAACGTCCACGCTAGCTTCCACGCTAGCTGCTATATGTTTTGCATTGAGGTGATACTTGAGGCTTGATGTGCTGCGGTGATATGCGAATTCCTTTTTGCATAATTTGCAAACAACTGTGCTCTTATTGACGCTTCCATCCGTCCGTTTTTTAAAACAAAATGTCCCATTCACGGGGCCAACCAAAGCGGTCTCATCAGCTTCTTCGTTCACGTTTGACTATTGTTCACTGTGGTTTGTTGTTGTCTGAAGTAATGAACGTTAGTTGGTGCTCCAGTATAATCGGTACCCCTGAAACTCATCCAGTGAGAAACGTTCCGCGGTGCAAAAATAAGTGCGATTAAAATGCGTTAATTTTTTTAACGCGTTAATTTTTGTGTAATTAATTAATCTTAATTAACGCGTTAAAGTCCCGGCCCTACTTTATAACCAATATGTTTTGTTATGAATTATGCTTGAATAGATTTTCGCTGTTGGTTATTTTAAATGCATTTACTTTTTTACCAATATTTTCTCCTCCTTGTCTCGCCAATTTGAAACCTGATTTTCATTTTAGCTCTGTTTTTTTCCTTTATCCAAGAACTCTTACCATCCAGATCCTTCTTTGTAGACAATATGTTGGAATTGCCTTCAGTGCCTTTTCAGACCTGAGGGACTTTTTTCATTTTGTGTCTTCGCTCTTCCTTGCAATCTGAGGGAATTGAAAAGTCATTGCTCAATAATGTAATAAATGGCTTTAAAGGGTTGAGGTGTCCTTACCTTAAGAGCACAAACACAATATCAGACTTGTGTTTGATTTTCTCTCAACCGTGGACACTCATCAACTGAAGATTTCTTCCTCCATTGCTCATTGTCTAATATTTTTAAATGGCTTTTTGGGTGGTCAACTATTTTGGTAGCACTTTCTGTTATAACATCTATGATTCTGAATTAATCATTAGATGTATTAGCTAATTTAGTTAATTTTAGTTTTTGTGATTTGAATGCAACTAATCACATCCGTTGAGTCCGTAAACCTTACAATTTTATTATTTTAAGTCTAAGAGGACTGGGTTTTTTATTCATGCATTTTTCTTTGGCAGCAGTAGAAACCTGCTGTGGAGAGTGAAAGATCTGACGTCAGGGTGAAAAATGCTCGGCCAGCACCTGAGCCAGATCTCTAGATGGACCAGATGGACCTGCTGAGTTTTTACAACATTACTTTCTAATAGGTCGCTCAGATATTCTTGATTTCACAGTCGGTTTTAAACCTGAATAATATGTTTTGACTTTTTTTATATTAACTGAATAATAAAACAGGCTTTTATTAGAGGCTCCTCTATTCAATTATGTCTGACTGTCATATTTCAGTTCGATTACTCCCTGTATTCCAATCTGCTCATGCAGTTTTTGATATAACTGCAAACTGAACACCTATTAAAGTTCCTTAATTAGTTTCAGATTAAGAGCCCTCCAGCATTTTAAACTGCATAATTGCTTCACTCACGTGTTCCATTCATTTACAGACTTTTATTGTGAAACATCAGCTGTTGACTGTCACAGCTTTAATCAACTATTACAGTGTTGAATGTTGCATTCATTTTTTTCTTTTAGGCTATTGTAATATTATTGTTTTTTGTGTATGTAAATGTGCTTGACATTCACGACTTTCTCCCAGAACTTAGATTTAGACATTACTAAATTGTTTTCCCAATTAATTTCTTATTTTTAAATAAGCAACCTGGATTACATTCCGCGGGCAATTTTTTGTGTATCTACCAGAGTCACAGAGAAGTTGTTGTTGTGGATTCTGTGCATCCTAAGGAATAACTTTTGCATCTTGAGTCCCTTCTGAAGTAGGGCACCCCCTTCAGAAATGTTGCTTAGTCGGAGTGAATGTTCAATTTTTGTAGGAAGAAAAGAGCAAGTGGTGTGGCCCAGGGCTGCACTGTAAAGTATCTTTGCTGTAATAAATATATATCGGGTACCACAGATAATGTGATGGACCCCCCCCCCCCTGAATACAGGGTCTTTTTAATTAGTCATAGAACTGTTCAATATTGTTTATAACCTGCCCAGTGCCACTCTTTTCACTGCCTTTATTTACTAGCTGCTGGCCCACCTATAGTTGGACTTGCATATTGTTACAACCCGGCTCTTGGGCTGCAACAAAAAGCTGGGAGGCGAGACGAGGGGTCTGAAAATATAACAATCTTTTATTGTGGACACAAAAATAAACAGCAGCGACGCGAGGCCCACACGTGGAGTGTGCGAGAGGAATGAGAGAGAGAGACGTATCCGGCTGGGCTCTCTAGGCTTTTTGACTCAGGTGCAGCTCATCAGGTAAATGCCGGTCCCACAGCACCGGATCCTGTAAACCTACAGAGAGAGACCACGGAACGCCTAGTGGTGTGGAGGGGTCGTCACAATATGCACTTTGGCCATGTTGTAAATACAAATACTAGCTAAATGCAGACTATTCCTGTGTAAGGTCCTGGAACAATTTCCTAGAGAGGGTAAGGTTTATTTACAAAATGCCATTTGTGGCATAAATATATCACCACCACTGTATTACAACCTGTCAAAGGGATTGAGCTGCGGATTGGTGGACAGCAGTACACACCTTATTCATCTGTAGACCCAAACTGATATATTAGGTCAATTATATAAACGTTTAGTATACAATAACTTTGTTTGGCAACCATAATATATCAACTTCTATACATGATATTTCATTAGCTCAGACCTGTTTCTTTCCGGATAATTCTCCTGTCCCCCTCTTCCTCCTTTCCTCCCTCCTGTCTTTCTGTCTCTTTGCCCAACTGCCATCTCTCTAAGCACACCTTTGCCTCACTAAAGCTGTAATGTAGATGTAAAGAACGCAGTTTGGCTGTATTCGCTGGCAGATGCCTGATCCATGGCCAGCCCGACAGATTACATTTATACGTCCAATTTATTTCAGGTGATGAACCCACCAAAAAAAACACCCAGCCTCTTGGGGGGGGGACTTAGTGAGGAGGGAGAAAGGTAGGGACTAGACAGAGAAAGAATCAGAGGAGAGAGAGATAGAGTAGACAAACACACAGACTTTTTTCAGCTACTTCAAGTGAAAATTTGAGAAGACGATTGAAACCGCTCACTTGTTTTGGCGAGCCAAATACTGATAAATCCGATAAGGGAGCAAAGTCTATGAGAGGCTGCAAAAACCTCAAATAACGAGACACAGCGCTGTGGAGAAAAGGGGGAAGTGAACAGTCCGAACGAGTGAAGCTGGGGAGCAAAAATATCCTAAGAACCCATCTTGGCGAATGATCAGACAGAATCCTTTTTACTTTGTGTTTGATTGGCTAACGTGGAAGTGTGCTTGGAGAGTGGTGATCAGCTGACAGGGGGTCTAAGGCTTGTGGAAGAGAGCTTCTCTGATCATCCCACTTAAGGGAAAGCCTAACAATAATTTCTGTACTGAGGAAAAGGAGAGTATAAGAAGAAAAAGAGTGTTGGAGGAGCTTTTGTTGATACTTCAGCCATGTCAATGCTAATTGCCGCCCTGCAGATCGATTCCACCACCTCCAAAATGGTAAGCTGCACTATACTGTAATGTGGATACTGTTGAGCTGGGTCTTTGGCAGTGAGCAGCTTAGTGGTCGCGAGCCATGTCATTTATGTATTGGTGCTGTTGGGCTCCTGTAGTTTTCATGAAGCTAATTCACAAAAAATATTTTTTTGTTGCCACATTTCCCAATATAAGAGATGACTTCTTATTGATATATTGATTATTACCTGCATTCTTCAAGTGTAGATGATGTGACTCTTAAGAACGTGTGTCGCTTATTGGATAGGACGTATAAACTGCTGCAATACACTTGTCAAGTGGCCCTTGGCTGTGGTGTCTTGTTGGGGGAATAACACAAGTTTCAGATGACTTACAGGCTAAATGAGAAGTTTTGCACCAAAAGTTTTGAGGGCTGTGAGGTGGATCAGCAGACTCTTTAATAAAACATTACCATTTAAATCCCGGTAACATCTTAAGGCAGACTGGCACAGTATCAAGTTCTGACTCCAGTTCAATTACGGTGCTAATGCAGAAAGACAGAGCAAGTGTAACAAATCTGATGAAATGCAAAGTGGCTTCAGTAACAGGCAGAATTTTAAATAGGCATTTGCATTTTAAGACACAACTAAAGTCACCTTTCAGTTTGTTTTTTATGAAATGGCACATGCTCAGATCATTTTGTTGTAACATAATTAATTATTATATGATGGCTTGTTGGATCAGACACTGTTGGAGTCTTATACAAAGACACAAAGTTACACATGCTGCATGCTTAGATACATTGGAAGGTATGTGATACAGTATAAAGACAAGAAAGAAATGCCTTCGTCAGAAAAAACTGAACTAGTTGGGGACAAGTAAAGGCTTCAACTGATAACGCCACATGGGTTAAATAAGAACGTAGGAATTTAAAGCTAGTATCATTATATTCTCAATTGACAAATAAGGAGTATGTAATGTTGGAGTGTAAATCACAGTTTTCATTTTCATTTTTGTTAATATGGCTGGTGATATTTATTTGTGAGTTGTCAAATTGTGGAAATATGATAAAAAATGTTGTATTAACGGGTAAAATGTGAAAGTTTTAAAAGAGTGCGCGGTTTCAATTAGCACTATTAACTTATTTTATCTGGGACACATGCAGTGGATTATCATGAGTGTGGTCTTTGACAAAGCATTGGTTAGCTGCAGTTTTTCTTTGTTATGCTTATATACGATATCAGAGTCAGGGAGATTTGAAAGGGCAGTGTTATTCTTTTTACAATAAGTATTTTAGATCCTAGTTTATATCAGCTAAGCAGCGATAGTGTTTTGAACAAAAAAGTCAATGTTTGCCTTAAAGCTTCATACTGCTGAAGAGCTGGACAGATTTCATCCTCCCATCGTCTCTGTGGCCCCTTTCAAATTTTGTCTCAATACCCATTTTTTCATCAACTACTACATCGACTATCACCCCTGGTGCACTTATAAACAGTGAGGGTCCATGTTCTCCTCCCGTGTTCCAGAGCCCGGGGTCAGCACTTAGATAGCCCAGTAGCAGTAGTCTGAGGATTTGATGTCCCAGATTTCATACAAAGCTCCCAGACCTCCCCAGGCAGAAGCACACATCACTTTTTTTATGTTAAGATGTCTCATTTCCCAGCTACAGTAATGTGTCTACTTCTAATCACTCTGTTACATTAGAATGGTTTCCAGCTCATGAACTATTCACCCTGATAGAAATTCCTCACTTTGAACACTAGAGATGCTTCATGTGCTTTGTGATGATGAGTGTGTAGCAGAGGTTTGGAATGTATTGCGATGAGATTTTGATAGAAATGTTATTGGAAAAAAACATGCATTCCCTCGGAAATTCAAGTCATGAAGACATATTTTTGCTATTAATAATACTAGTACTATTTTTGCTATGTAGCAGATTAGTTCTGTTAAAAAATGGGGGCAAGATTTAGTATTGATCCTTCCTGAAAAGGCAGATGATTGAGTGGAACACACAACAAAGGCTGAAATATGAATAAATGATTTCTCTGCGAACATTTGTCACTGGCGCAGCTCCTTTATGGCATGTAAGTCCTACTTCTCTTCAAATAAATAAAGAATTACTTTAAATCCACAGTTTTCTATTTCTTTAATCATTAACAAAGCCTTTTCACTTTTCGAGCCAGAACAGCAAACAAAAAAAAGCTGAGTGGAGAAATGACTAATGTCAAATTCAATGTATAGATTTGTGTTATGCTAATTGAAGTCCTGGCTACACGTTCAGGCCAGTTCTTGGCCTCTAGTAAAGCAAATTAAAAAGCCATCAGATAACGACAGCAGGTTGTTGTAGTAATAACAAAGCATTTTTTTCCAATCATACATTTGTGGTGTCTATATATGCTTTACTGTTTAAATGCCAGCAGTCTGGTTGAGGCATATTTATCTGAACTTTATAATCTTCCTGCCCCCTCTTTCCACTGCGTTTATTTCCTGCCCCCTCTGCTCTTCCTTCTGTTGTTCAGTTATAATTGTAGGACCTCTGGAGGTACAAATAAACAGAGGGCTTGGAGTGTGCGGAGAACCAAACGTTTATAAGATAAGAACGTTTTTAGAAAAGGCATAACAGTGATTCCAGCTAAATTATAACATCCGCATGCTAACAAGCTTACAATGACAGAAAGATATTGCCACTCTCAGAGCTGTTAGTGTTGCCTGAAGCTATGTCAAAGAGTTTACAAAACTAGCTGATGTTAAATGTATATGATTTCGCCATGTGAAATATGACGTGGCTTTTATAAAATGGTTACATTACATTACATTCACAAGGTGTCATGAAATAGCAGACAACACAAAATCTGTCATTTATTGATTACAGCATTTAGCAGAAAGTGGAAAGCATGCTTAAAAAACGTTTCTGGATATCAACATTATTGTTCAATTGGTGAAGTAGTGTTCAATCATGTTAGCACTCTCATTGTTAACTCACCAAAGACTTTAGTGCAGTGTATCCACTTTGGACTGAGATAAAGCACACTGAAAATTGGAAAGCAGCAATAACAGGTAGAGTTATTTATCCGACAAAGCGTCAGGCTTCCCCCTGGCTTCTCAAACATAAAGCCCCATATGCTCATCTTCCTCTTATTTCTTGGCGGTTTGCAGCCTTTACTTAAAAAGGTACAACATGTCACCTTCTATGGGGTATGATATGTATATTGACCATAAGTTACTCTCGATTCTGTCCATCACTCTCTACCACTTATAATAAGGGGTGAATTGGTGCAGCGATACTATTGTAATATGGTCACAGCTGTGTCTATATATATATATACTATTTTTTCAAGGAGTTTTAGCATGGTTTAGCTAAATATGACTGATGATTTTATAACCCTACAAGCTAGTTGTAGAAATGATAGGAAAAACTTCATATTGTAGTCTTTAGTGACTTATTTTATTTGAGTTTATGGAATTTTTCAAAAAGCAGGCATTGATTCAACACCCTGGACATTTATTAACCTTGCACAATCCATTTAGACTTAGTATTCCACATGCTTCGTTTTCAGTCCCTGCTACTTGATTTGTTGGGTTTTTGCTGAGCTGCGATAATGATAAACCAACCCTCAGCAAACAGACTTTTCTTTCTTGGATCACCGTCTCCACCATACCTTAAATTATTCTGTTGGACCCATCTTGGAAATGGGATCGCAGTCAATAGAGAAGCATGAGATAACTGAAAACTATTTTTTATTCATTCCCTCCCAGCCTTGCTTTTGCAAATTACCTTTGTGCCTTTACACTTTATATGTGCTTGATGTTTCACCCACCGTTACGGCTCATCCCACTCACACCTCAAGGCTTTTCCATTTCTCCCCTCCAGCCCTCCGCCCTGCTCCTTCTGTCCCCATGAATTTCCTGGGGACTTAATCTTGCACATTTCAAATAGGATTGTTACTCAATTTGCCGTGCTTCATGTCACTATGCTGGAAAACTCCACACTTGATTGATATAGACACATTATAAAACTGACAATGAGCAAAATCTGATATGTCAAATTTTTTCCAACCTCTTACTATTTGTCATTTCCAAAATGTGTTTCTGCTCCTTTGGAATTATTTCATAGTTCCTGAGTGATCGGCAACATGGCATTGGGCAGATGGAGATATCCATTTTTTTTAAAAAAGGTCTTCTCCTCGGATGGTTGTTGAGGCTGGTAGGTGGTTTCACAGCGGCGGGTGACAGAACCTATTAATTTGGTCATTTAATTTTAAGTCCAACAGTGTCAGGCTCCAGCACCTTCAATCTCTCGCTGTCATTCAAAACAAGCCTCTGGCCAGTAGGCGCACACACACACACACACACACACACACACACACACACACACACACACACACACACACACACACACACACACACACACACACACACACACACACTCGAGCACACACAGAAGAAACGAAAAAAAGCTTTTAATCTGAATCTGAAACTTAGCCTTGCCTTAAAATGTGAGTACCCAAAAAGAAGCCTTTAAATCTTTCTGACTTATACCCTACCACATTTGAAATTGCTGTTTCGACATCTTGGCGATAGTTGGGGACAGACGTAAGGGTGTATAAAACGACTGCAGCTGCAAATTGGGTTCTCTTGTCATAAACTACAAGTCCAACAGACCCAAGTATCCCGGGTAATGGCAAGATTGATTCTCCCCCATGTGAAGCTCGGGATTGAAGATAGAGCTTTATTGCAGTATTCTCGTAAGAAATGGACCACAACAGAGAAATCTGACACCACAGTATAAATTCATGAGTTCTCGCACTCTCTCGCTCTTTTTGCTCTCCCGCTTGAACCTTTTACTCCTGCTGTGAATCTGGGCTCCATTCACAACTCTAATGGGGGAATCTTTTTCAAGGTCAAACGTGTCTTTTATCATACATATAGCTGGCAAAGTTTTGGTGTCATTTGACCAGGTTTTAAAATGTATGTTTTTAGTACCTAAAATCCTGACAAATAAAACCTAATCTCTCTGCATTGTAACAGCTAAACCCCTACAAAGCAGCTACCCCCATGATGTTTATATACATTAGTGTAGCAGACTCATATGACTTCCTTTTATAAAGTTATTAATAACAATACTTGATATTTGATATGTATTAGGGTACTCATGCTTTACTGAAGCAAAGCATAAAACATGTCAAGAGAAAATAATTCAAAAAAAGTGGAAGAAACTGCTTGAAATGTAAAAACAGCAGGAAGTTAGGAGGGTGTGAACACGACCAGAAGTTTTCAAGAGTTGGAACAAGAAGAAACTCAGTATATAGTATATATTAACACCCTAAGTTTACTTTAAGCTACATAGGGCGTTGTGAAAGGCAACACTGAGTAAGACTATATGCAGGGCTGCCAACATTTGAGTTCAGCTTGGAGTGAGATTTTTTTTTTGTGAACCGAAAAAAGAAACGTTCATGTGTACAGTGTTACAAATGTATTGAACATGTACAAACTAGGGTTTCCCATTAATATGCAACCCAGTCTCACGGCATTTCGTGTTCACCAACACGATTTCCCCTTTTTTTTCGTGTTGCACAGCACGATTTTAAAAGCAATGTATTTCTATTGGTAGTCTCACGGCATTGCGTGTTATAGGAAGACCGGAAGCTGTGTGGTTCATAAAAACATGTTCTTACTCAATAGCAAGCNCATTTTTCATTGGGATGTCTTTATAATAGGGCCGGGACTCGATTAAAAAAATTAATCTAATTAATTACAGGCTTTGTAATTAATTAATCGCAATTAATCGCATTCGATTAATTGCGATTAATTAATTACAAAGCCTGTAATTAATTAGATTAATTTTTTTAATCGAGTCCCGGCCCTATTATAAAGACATCCCAATGAAAAATGACCATGATGAAGTACACATCCGTTCAGAACAGCTTTCCATTTGTGATTAGCAAGCAGCACAGCATTTAGCTAATTCAATCTGGCCTCTGAATTGAATTTCTATTACAGACACAGTTAATAACTTGACATTCAGTGTACGATTGTGTGCTATCTAGATAAGTGACGGGGCTTCTTTGAACACCCACATGCTTCTATACCAAATTACCCCATTGCTCATAATAAAACCTCTGTCGAGACTCGCTGCCTAAATATATTAGTGGGATTGTTATTAATAGGACTATCAGATTATAATGCACGGTTCATATGTAGAGATTTTACATCAATTGGAATTAATATGGTTTCTGTTTACATTAGCAAGCATCGCTAACACTCAGAGCTAACACTGTACTGGAGAGAATATGAGTAAAGAAGCCGGATATAAAAGGTCAGAGAGCCTAGGTATACAAGTCACGACTCGACACTGCATTCATGTGAAGGCTTGTGAATAGTTGTTACTCGGCCTCAACTTTCTACTCTCTCGTGGCTCATCTTTATTAATATAGATGTAGTTTGGAGGAATCAGTAAGTACAATGTGACATGCTTGAGGAATTTATTTCCGTCTTTTATATATGAAAGACAATGACTGACTGAGTTGACCGAGTTTAGAAAGAGACAAAAGTCCCACAAAACATCCATATCAGCACCATATGTTGCAGTTCACACTTCCTTTTCCATTTCAAATGTCTCCAAAAACTCCAATCATGAGAGCAATAGCCATACAGCAGATAGAGCTCTGAGCACTTCTCCACTCATGTTGAAATGGAGGAAGCCTATGTCCTTCATTCTTTCTAAACCTTAAGACCCCTTTTCTTTTTAGAAAAGAGCAGAAGAGGTGAATCTAATTTCATTCATGTCCTTGTATTGCAACACAAGTTAAATACGACATTCAGTAAGTACAAGAAATCAGAACTTCTAATATTTAATTACACACTCAAATGTGTGTATTTAAAAGTCAATGTTGCCCAAAGGTATTTGAATATTTATGTTGTTTTAATTACTTAATAAAGTTAAAACTAAATATCAATAGACAGCAGCAAAATAAAATAATAACACAGAAAACAAAATAAATGTACCATGAATGTTTCTTTCCTTAATGGTTTAAATAATATAGGCTGTTCAACGCCAATCAAAAGTAATATGTTAAGCCTATTATAGCAGTGTGTAATGTCAACAACTGAGACACTACTTTTTTCATTTCAGACACTGATGATGTGACTGGACAAACCTTACATTTCTATTGCAGAAATCTACAATTTCTCTGATTTCTTGCAAGAAAGAAAACATAACTAAATCAACCTACATTATATAATGTAATACAATTGAAGTTAATCTCAATGTAAGATCAAAACCCCTTTCAAACAGCAGTGACAACAGAAACAACAGCTAAATGTTTAATGAAATGTCCGTAGAAGGAACTAAACAAAGCATTCAACAAACAATCAAGTCATATTAGAAGATGGACAAAGCGTCGTTTGAACATGTCCTTTTAGCCGACTCCTGCCTGAAACATAAGGGCAAAGTAATAAGATAATTGGAGGGATGAAACCCTGTTTAATGTTCACACATGCAGTGCACACAGCACAGAGGTAAACTCTAGGAAATGAATCCAAGGCACCTCCGTCAGAAGTGAATTTGAAGAAAACCTACATCACTGGAATATAGTTAGTCCGTGGAGTGCTTCTGGCACATTTTAATAGACACTTAGCGGGGATTATTCACCCCCCACTGAGCGCGATATCTCTGGGTTTTGCTCAGTATTAATCCAGATCCAGATCTAAATTCCATGCTGAAGAAAGACAGAGATGGGCAGAGGGAAAATGCTTTAAGGTCGAGGTCTTTACAGCACTAAACAGTCATCTTTTCGTTTTGGAATTAAATACCCCCTTACACCCAATAGAATCTGGTTTTAATGTAAGGGGATGAGTCCAAGGTCTGACCATTGATCCCAATGCCATTCAGCTTCGAATGACTGATAATGACATCAGCCAATCACGTTTTACAGGCAGGAGAGGCCAATATGTTGACAGATGTAGGAGCATATGCACTGCGTTTAATAATATAAAGGCTTGTTGTCATCTCAAGGTAAATGACAGCAGGAACAGGAAGGGGAATGTAATTTCCCACAGCAATGTCAAACCTTGCCTGCTGACGTGCTTCTGGTCAGAAAAAAATAGTTTTCACCCAAGGTTTAAATACTAAAGAAAATGTTGCTGTTGTGAAACAGTTAAGGGTTCAGAATTCCAAGACTTGAGCAGACATTTTGGAGCTTATTTTGAAGCTGACCAAGCCTATTGCTCTCATGCGCATACTACAGTATTTTTGTAAATCCTCTCTCTCCATTTTTTTACTTCCACTAACTAAAAGGTGGCAGAATTCATTGAATTTATAGTTGTTTGTCAGACACATATTTTGACTTTATATAAATAGATTTTAAATCTGGTTTATTATTTAGACGGATTTCAATGATGAGCAATAATGTAGGAGTGACAAAAGTAATATAACTGCAGCTGTTTCAGCATTATCACAGCAATGTGTGTAATGATTTTTTTCCCAGTACTAATTTGATAATAAATCCTAAAGTTATTTGGTTAACATTTTCCTCTGTGTATTGCAAAAAAGAGAATGTGCCTTCCTAGATAAAAACTAAATCTAATAATGTAATGAAGGAAACAGGCCTTTTTTTGAGGGCATATTACCTTTTGCACATTCAATTATTCATATTTGTATCTCTCTAAAAAATGACTGTACACTTTTTTCTCTCCGTCTCAATATCTAGACTGGAGCCTGGCCACTGTATTCCTGCTTGCAGCTATATTAAATTGTGTTACTGCCAACATAAACCTTCAGAACTTTTAGGGGCTATCTTCTGCTAATAGCAGCAAAATAGCTTTCCATCGTGGGTGGATGGCTACAAATATTGAAAATGAAAAGAGAATGAAGGAAAATGACTGATTTTACTATTCCTCTTATTTCAGTTCTTGCTTTTATAAAGCGGATGACAACTTTTGGCATTCATTGTGTTAGTCAGCGAAAGTAATTATGGGAAGACAATTGGAGGGATTCTACATTTGTTAGGTAAAAAGGCGAATGACTCAAATATAAAGAGGTTTTTTTGAATAAACATTAGAAACACAACCTTGCCGAAAAATAGAATCAATAATATAAAGGAAAAATCTAATTTATGCAAATAGGTAGTTGACAAAACTTTAAACTGAACTTGAACTTTAAAATGAAATACTGACACCACAATGTGATTTGATCTGCTGTAGCAAACTCAACTTTTTAAAAGGTTTTTGTAGGAGTGGCAATTTTGTATTTTTGGTTGGACTGAATCTAACCCCTGTCAACAAATGTAATCGGTTTCAATTTTTAAATGTTTAGGTTTGTTTTAGAAAATTGGCTGCAAGTTAAACAATGTAAACAATTCATGGGCGAGCCTTTGAGAGTACAGAAAATGTTGGCATAGCATAATACATGTGGTTCCGCTCTGAGGATTCGATCTTGAAGGCCACTGGGGCGAAACATAAAGAGATGTGGTGAGCAGCGAGCGGATTGCACCAGCCCACCCCAGAGATCTCAACCACTGCTCCGTTGACAGGTACAAGTGGAAGGGGGGGGGGGGGCTAAACAGAAGAGAGCAAAGGAGGGTTGTAGGCGCCAGTCAACCATCCCCTTGTTTTCTTGAAGACAGTTCCAGATGCCCCCCACCTGTTCAGATTGCATTCTCCACACTTTCTCCCAGAGATTAGAAGAGAGGGAGGGGTTGGGTACACAAATGGGGATACGCTACGGTGGACAGAGAAATAGCACATCCTTCTATATCTTCCTTCTGTGTGTGCACAGTGCCATCAGCATCAGGGGGATATTGAGACAGACATATCCCTCCTTGATGAAAGGGGCATTTCAGTCACACAGGCCCCAAAGGTAAACGTGGTCTGAGTTAGCAAGCAGCTCTTCGTTTATTGCGGAGCGGAAGAGAGACTCAAAGGCATCATAACACCACCAAAAGCAATAAAGGGCAACTGCTCTGCTCACACTCTTGAAACCTATTTGTGGCTCTTCCAGACCATAAAGACATCTTATGCTTATTTGCTATTGTTTGTGAAACACTAACAACGTTTGTCCTGTAGAGGTTAGTGTGGTTTCCCTCCTTTTCTTCTCTTCACAGTGAAGCAGCAGCAAGAATTTCATGTATGAAGCCCTGTCAGCGCTCTCGCCTTATCATTCATTATTTCTGAAAGGTATTGTGCATGGGATTAACCTGATAGTTAGAAATGTTCTTTCTCCCTGTGGCTTTGCAAGACAGCACTTAGATCTTCAACATTTTGTGAAAGCCAAATTCTTACAAGCTGCACAAAACAAGGCAAATAATGATCAGAACCTAAAGGAGTCCTCATGGTGCATTTATTTAACAATCTGTAATTCATTCAAACTATCACTCTACCTGCAGACATTTCTTTCTTTTAAACTGAAACATACTATAGAAATAACACTCCCAACACAGCTCCAGTGTCACCATATGAAATACATATATATGGGATTCAACCCCTTCCCCTAATGATAACTAATCGCCAGCATAGTTACTGAAATTCCCCAACACAGTATTAACCGCCAAAACAACTATAACACCACTTTCAAAGGGCCGCCAATTCATATGTGTTTTGCTTTTTGTGTAAAAGAGACTTGCAAAATGCCATTATCAAAAACGTTCTTACCACAGAGAGGCTGAGCATGGACAGCCTGTTACATATGTACTGTATATCCTGAAATATGTCACTAGGGACGATGTGGCTTGCCTTACAGCCAAAAAGAGAACACATTTAACTCAATTTAGCAAAAAAGCAACACATTCATGAAATGTTTTTCCGACTAAGCGAGTACTTTTGTAACAGTAACATCGACATGGAAATAGGTGAAATAGGTGGAAATTATGTGTCAATAACCTTGCAGTCTTACTTGGAGGACAATTAGGAAATCTAGAGTGAAGATTAATCTGTAAAAGGATACATTCTAATGTTGACAGAAGTTTTTGTTGAGCAAGTCCAGTTTCATAAAATGAATAAATTAAGATCAAATTAACAAGGACTGATGCTGAAGTTTAATTTTTTGGTTGACAATTGAGATTGTGCTTATCCAGTCGTGAAATGTGTTTTCTGTTTTAATCAGTAACTAAACAGGATTCCTACACAGAGCCGCTGCTTAAGGAAAAGCAACTGAACAACTGAGACAGGACGTCTTTATGTAATTGAAATGTTAACATTTTAAATGATACGTTTTACTTTCAGCAAACATTTAATCAACTAGTGTACTTATCATACAAATCTCTAGTAAAAGCAGCTATTTACAAAGACAGATCTGTCAGGGGAAGTACTGGAGAAAGACATTTGTCATGTGGTCAAATAGAGGACAAAAGAGAGGGTAAGTCTTGGCATTGAATCCTTTTACTGCAGCCAGAGATCCAGCTGATAGGCAGATATTGCTGCTGTGCTGGGGACTGGTAACTTGGACTTTGACTGGATACATAAAATACACATATGTTTATATATCATTGAAACATTCTGCAAGTTTAAAGCAACTTTCTGATAGTTCTGCTTGATAAAATGTCATTCATTTTTCAATGTCAATTGATTTATGAACAAAAGCCATGTGTAAGCTGTTGTGTTTTCATGAGCCTCTGTGGTGAACATGTTAAAAATAGTCATGTCTTGACTACATTGTAGCTTACCAATACATAAACACAACCCTAATGATTAAATATTGGTTTCCTGGGACTGTCTCACTATATAGCCCAATACAGGTTTCATGGGTTAAACAGCTCTAATGGCGGCTTTGACTCAGTAAGCAATGATGCTGTTATTAAGATAACATTACAAACACTCTGGATTTCAGTCTGCTTTGTTTTCTGTGAATCCCTTGAACTATCTGTAGGCAAGTTCAATGGTAGACTCCGCCACTACCATAAAACTACTATACAAATAGGTAATACAATAATTCAAATACATTGAAAGGGTATGGAATGAAGTTGATTCGTTGAAATTGTTGAGTATTCATGGCTATTTTATAGATTCAACCAATCATTTGATTTAGATAAAAACCTTCAATAAATTAATAGATAAGGTTAATAACTCTTGGTTGCTTCTAAAAGAGATATCTCAATGTGATGGGCAGCTGTAGAGTCAACTGAAGATGAGGCATATTCCCATAGTCACATATGATGAACATAACATCTTAAATTGTACTTTGTTTTTCTTCTTATCACCACAAACTAGTATTGAGAATGACTTAAGCATGAATTCATATTGTTATTCCTCCACACATTAACTGTCATCATCACAGCAAAAAGTTCACGTATCTTTGCATTTTCAACTTTTCCACCTAGTTACTTTCCTTTAAACTTTTTGAGAGCCAATTATCTTCTTCTCTCCAACACACTTTAAATTCTAGAGGCAATCTTTAATCACCACTACATTAGCTTTACATTAGAAACAATCATTAGGGGGACATCATCCCCACAACCAATTTGCCTTCGGAAAATAGTAGTGCTTGAGTGTGCTGCAGCCCACAGAGGACCAATGAGCCATACCAAACTTGATTAGGCCTAATAGTAATGTATCATTCCTCCTGGCCAAGGCTTTGTAGAGGAACTACCCGTCTTCATATTAAACATGGCTAAGAAACTGGAATGGACTCATTTCCGAAAAATCTCTTTGAGGAGGTTTACTCTGGCAGAGAAGAATGTTTCAAAAGATAAATGAGTAATGAGTTTCGTGTGGAATCCAGGCTATTGAGGTACCTCCTATGAAAGGAATTTCAGCCCTGATCTGCGCTTATTTGGTTGGAGAAACTGCATAAGGCTGTCCTTAGAATCACATTCACGAGTTTGGAAATGTTCTTTAATGTTCAATGACCCCCTATAAATAAAGTATACTTTATGAAAAAAAAAGACAAACCACCTTGACATGGACTATCTCATGTAGTTGAGATGGGCTCATCTTCAGAGCACAAAAACTCTTTATCACAAGGCCTTAGCATAAAATGGCTATCTAATCTACCACATGACAGCTTTATGACAGCATAACGGCTGCTATTTTGTGGCTGGGGGTAACTTTCAGAGAGCAGATGGGAGTGAACTTTAAACTCAGCGGGGAGTGAGCAGCAATGTCCAGCTGACAGTGGGGATGGCCTGCCTGATGTTTGATTAAGCGGCAGGTTGACCTTTCCGAGGCTCCAGGGGGGCGCTGAGAGACGCGCTCACCTGACAGCCTGCAAGTCATAGCCTTCTCATTATGCCCCAAATCTATCAATCCACCCCAGAGCTTTTTTTTCATCTTCTTAGCCAGTACAAATGAAATACCAAGGTTTGTGGAAGAGGAGTACACGTTGAGAAAGATGCCATTGAAAGGAAAGTGCCAAAGGCTAAATGTTGAATATTTGAAGGCTCTTTAAGGGGTCAACATTGAAAGGAAAAAAGAGAAAAGGATTGAGAGAGGAGATGATGCAGTTTGAGGTGTGATACATGCCTGCAGAAGCCCCAGCTCCTTCTAAATAAAGGTACAATAAACTCAATTATAAAACATTAGTAAGAACCTTTATTGATCCCAGTAGGGGAAAATTATGTTTTCCTCTCTGTTTATATATTTCAGAAAACACACACAGTACAAATAGATACATGCACTGGTATAGGTGCGCATATGCAAATGCATTTTGGTTGCCAGAGCGAGGAGGCTGCCAGCCTGTCCAGCGCCAGGGAGCAGTTGGGGGTTTGGTGTCTTGCTCAAGGGCACCTCGACAGGGCCCAGGAGGTGAACTGGCACCTCTCCAGCTACCAGTCCACACTCAGTTTTTCTGTATGGTCTGATTGGGACTTGAACTGGCGATCCATACAGTTACGAAGCCATGTCCCTACGGACTGGGCTACTGCCGAACGTCTGGCTCTAAAACGCAGATCAGTCAAAAGCTATACCAGGTCAAACTCTTCTACTATGTATGATAACTCAAAGGAATCTTCAGAACACAGCGCTGATGCCTTTACTTTAAACTACAATTGATGGCCAGGAAGAAGCTGAGCCGAGTCAATACAATGTGATGAATTGGACCTGTAAAGCGGCATTGGGTGTGCCTCTACTGTTCATGACAAAATGGCGATGTCAGACTGAAAGTATTTCCCTTTCAATCAATACATAGTGACAAAAACACTGCGAGGCCACTTTTACTTTACAATCACAGACACACAACGGACAGGGACACAGTCTAAAGCAGGGGCGTCAAAACTACGGCCCGGGGGCAAAATGCGGCCCGCAGGTCATTTAGAAACGGCCCTCAACAAATTCAAAAAGTATAATGAAATATGGCCCACATATATACACTATTACACAGTATGCATGTGTTAAAAGGCCCACTTTACAAATACATTCATTCAATTCAAGTTGAAAATAGATTCGAACAAATCTAAGTTGATAAGAAAAATGGCCAATAACTTATTTGCATAACAACCTTGAAATATACCCTTCATATTTCCCCTTATTATAAACAAACTGATGCTTCTGTTTTATAGAATGAGCTGTCAACAAAATAAATGAAACCCTATGGAGAGCTGTGATGTTTCTTAAAGCATATTCAATCATAAAGAATAATTTAACCTCATTTAATTGATTTTGCTAACCTATAACATAACATATGAGGCAATATACCTCACCTCTAGTGAGTGGCCCAGCCCTTCGTATTTTTGTCTGTATGTGGGCCTCGGTGAAAAAAGTTCGGACACCCCTGGTATAAAGTCACAGAGATCCTTTTTCATATAATAAATGCAGATAGTGCTGGACAGGGTGATCCATAATCAGTATGAAAATTATTTCAGAAATGTGCTTCCATAATGGAACAATTAATTTACCCCCAGCTGAAAAGCAGTGTTTTCTTTGATTTTCAAGTCTGTAGCACATCTGACCCCACGTAGCATCACAGGTGGGTGTGGTTAGAAATGTTCTTTTGAATCTACCAGACCCAACAGTAACATCAACATATACTGACCACACTCCAGAGTACATGTCTACAACACAGAAAAACAGATTGTCAGCTAGTAACCATTTGCCCTTTAGAGCTGCAATAATCAATATCTTAAAATATATGTATATGATTTTTCTATATATGATTTTTGCTCAAAACAATACCACTGTTGGAACTGGTAAAAAAATTCATCTGATAAAGAAAACACCTCACATTGTATCAATAGCAATTTCAGTTAACAACATCTAATGAACATCTCCATTGTGACATTGCTGAACCAATTTGCGAAGCAGTCAGAGATCAATTTGCACCAGTTTGCAACAAGGCACATACTGTAGTCTACTGCCGGGGCAGATATCTGCCAGTGAGCATCTGCCCTATCAGTGGGGACTGGCAAAAGAGTCCAGGATGCTACTGTAATCCATTAATTCAGCTTCACTGAGCTGCCTGTATTAGACTAAAAAGCACTGTGTGTTGGTGGATCACTGGATCTACAAACAAATCTATTGTAGTTGAGCAGAAACAATATATTTCAATAGATGTAGTTTCTCATATACGTCAAGCCATTCGGCGTAAATGTATTAATTTCTACTTCTTTTTTGTATTGATTTATTGTGGACCTTTCTCTAATAAAGTAAATCAAGCAGGCAGATACACACACACTGTAGCAGCTTTATGCGCAAACGTTTTGATAACCTCAACTCTGCAAAGTAACAGACTCCTGCAGCAGGGGGGAGTCAAAATAAATCTTGAGAGAAATGCATCTTATTACATTGAAGAGGCATTTCACCTCATCAAAACTCCATGCCCCTCCTCACATTTTCCAACTCGAGTCTTTGCAAGCATGAGTTGGTTATCAGATGCAATATGTTTGTCTGACGTAACGTGGCATTTTGGGGTCATTTGCTGTTGTTGTATTGGTATAATGTCTTCTCTCTCTCTCTCTTAATGAATCACATTACAGCTCACTCAGTCTGACTTCTTTGTCTTAATTGTCTTAGGAAATCATACCTAAATCGCCAGGTAAAAGTAGTCAAGACGCATTGCGTGATTGTGCCCTTTAGTATTGCATCTAAGGTGGAGACAATATTAGATGTTCAAGAGGCCTCCAATTAATTCAAATGAATCCCTAACATCCATGTCATGATTATTAATAAGCTATATCAACTACAAAAAAGGCGTGGTTGCACAAAAAGTTAATTTACCATTGCAGAGCTGTCTCCCAAAGCACTGTGAAGTAATATTCTACTAATGTTCAGGGAATACACAACATTCCCCTCTCACAGGTACTTTTTCATTTTCTGTCTGGCTAGCTTTAATGATCTCATTAGACAGCCACTCTAACCGGGGAAGCGCCTATGGCACCTCTGCCACACGACAGGGAGTACAACAACAGCTCAGAGCAGGGAGGGGGGTCATCTGTCTGATGTCACAGTTGTAACAGAAGCTGCTTACTTACAAGATGGACAAGACTCTGAGTGTGTACTAGAAAAAAAGGCTAATTGAATTCCCTGTGTACAGCCATGCACACAGCTCTCCCCGCTGCACGGAGAACGGAGACATAAGCTAAGAATCCTGTTAGAGTTGTACATCATTACCCAGAATTCTAGCCAGCAGTTTCCCCAACTTCCTCTGCCAGGAATCAAATGGCACAGATAAATCATGGATAGCCCTATGGCAGAAGAGAGAGAATGGTCCTATAGGCTCAGTGTAAAGCTTTTATAACATAATCCCCTACAGCAGAAAAGCATATACTGTAACACAACCTCCACTCCAGAGCAGAGCTTTGATACGTTTTAAACTGCTAAATGCCACACATGTTTAAAAAGGTTATTATCAGATGAATTAGGATTCAAAGATATTTTGTTTTATTTTGGCTGGGGATCATTTGTGAAAAATAATGTCATATCCACAAATACAGAGTTTGAAAAAAAACTATTTGAGTCATTTTTGAAGTGAGAAAGAAAGTGTAAAAAAGATTTGCTTGTTTCCTTTTTTTTCAGCTTTGTCTGCTTTTAATTTTTTACAATATTGAGGTTTACCTTTCACTTCTTTGAGACATCATTTAACGACAGATTTCAACGATAATTTTGATAATCAAGAGTGGAAGCCCCAAATGAGACGGCAGAGTTTGAGCAAAGTCTGGAAGCAGGAACAAAGAAGGTTGACATGTCACTTCATGTCAACCTTCCTTGTTTCACAAAATATTGTTGCATTTAAATATAGATCACACTGAACACCAGTGTTGGGTGTAACGCGTTACAAAAGTAATGGAGTTACAGTAATGTATTACTTTTTGCTGTAACAAAGTAATGTAACGCATTACTAATTAAATGTGGGTAATATACTACCCGTTACAATTCTCAGTAACTCATTTACAACACATTTTAACCCGAAATATACAAACTACAGAGCCCATTCCGTGTTCCTGTTATTATTTACTTCCTCTCTGCCTTCTTCTGATGATTTATCTGACGTCCAGCTCCGTAGATACGGATACCTCTTTTCCTTTCTCTTTCTTGATCCTCCTTAGCAACCTTCATTATAGTCATTGACAGTGGTCTGTGCTACTGTATTAACAACGTGTCACATGTTAAGAATTTACAATCATAATCAAGTATTCAACTAAGCTGTGTAATAATAGTTGTTAGTAGCCTTAATGGCCTACACTTATGCTATACCACATTGACCTTCACTGGATGTATAATGAGCTGCACTAAACTACATTTTAGCATTTGAAATACCTAGCCATTCTTTTGCAGTTATTTTGGTAAAGTAACTCAAAAGTGATATAAAAGAAGTGTAACTTATTACATTTCAGAGACAGTAATATTGTAATGTATAACTTATTACTTAAAAAAAGACAGTAATAAGTATGTACTGTATTACATTTTGGAAGTAACTTGCCCAACAGTGCTTAACATACTAATCTAGTTTAAATCTGTATCTATCACACACACACACACACACACACACACACACACACACACACACACACACACACACACACACACACACACACACACACACACACACACACACACACACACACAAGGTGGTAAACAGGATGTAGTGAGATGTTACGATTTCCGACAAATTGAATAGTTGAGTTGTCCGTTTTCTCATTCTGCACACAGAGTCTGCCTGTAAAATGCAATTACACTCAATGCCATGAGTAAGTGGTGGAAACCAGCTTATCATGTCGGAGTCTTAACAAGACTTACTGAGGGAAATCATCATTAATGCCGAGCACAAACAGAGTTCTACTGAAAGGGGACGATATAGGCCTTCATGATAAGAGAGGCCTTCGTCTTTTGGTTTTATTAACTTGGAACCCTTCCTGTCACTATAGATCAAGATAATAATAGTAAGAGACACAAGGTTGTGTTTATGATATGTATACCTGGCGTTACACAACTGACACAACAACTTTAATTGCGATGTTGTCCATTTATTACATGTCTGCTCGCCAAGACCCTAGTTAGAAAACAGGACCAAACCCTACTTTATCAACTGGAAAGCACAAAATACCATCTAAATTGGAATTTCGATCCTAGCTCAACCTTTATTGACCAAACTGGTGGTTTTACAATGTTCAGTTCAGGTTCATATTATCAAAAAATTGCACATAAAGTCTTTGCTTTACACCTTCTAAAATAAACGTTAATATTAAAGTTTTCTTTTGGAGGAGATCTGTCCATCCTGCGAGAGTAATTTCTCACCAGTATCTTTTTTTCAAAAACATTTTATGGGTTCATCCCTAATGTTGACTTTACTGAGGCTGAACTTTATGTTCACATTTCAAGGTTTTCCCTACTTCAAAACCTAAAGTGTAAAACTGGCGGTCTTACCTTCCTCCCTCTTGTCAAAGCTAACCTCGTCATCACCTGCGATACATTTTCAAAACTGTCATGGTGATGCAACCAAGAATGCTCAGTCATGTAATGAAATTCATAAAAGTTCACTTCTTAACTCCACAAAGTGAGATTACGTTTTTTCAATCTCCTTTTGTCATCTTTTCCCAGTTTGAAAGACCAATGGCATTCAGGCTGATAGTCACCTAATTGAACAGACTGCTTGAGATTACCTTAGTCTTTGGAAAATGTTCCATCATTGGCCGGACACACCACAGAGGAGACATTGTGGACTGGCCTTGACTTGCTAAATCCAATAGTATTCTTCAAAAATGGGGTTGTGTGTAGTGTATGTGGGACCATGCAAATAATTGGTTCTTCAAAATACCTTTATGACTCCTCTGACTCTACATATCCTTTTAACACTTTGTAATGGTTTATTTAAAAAAAGATCTAAAGGTATAATGGCTTGGTTCACCTCATGAAAAAGATTGCCTGTAACTCATATATTGCACATTGAGCGTTCACTGAACGGTCTGGAACTATCTCAGTTTCACTTTGATGAATGACTAACCATAAAAAAAAGAAATCAACCCAACTACATGAACAAGCCCAATTACTGCATCTCCTCATAAAATTGCGGCAATCAGACCTTAACTAGCACGGGTCCTCAATCTTAAGCATGCTCACAAAGTAGGGATGGATGGGGTTGGTTGTATAAAATATTCAGCCACTGATACTCATTATTTTGCTGTAGCTCTCAGCATGATGTAGCCTGTGTAGGTGATGATTGATTGCTGAGTGCCGGGTGGAGGGTGCAGAAGACAGAGATGGCATCTACGGTATGCACAAGGAGGGAAAATTACTTCTGAATATCGCTAAGATTGTATATGGGTCATAATCATGCATGAGGCAGTAAAACCCATACACAGCACATAGTGACTTGCCACAGCAACATATTTTAAAATACAATGGATGTGAATTTAATTGATGGAAAAACAATGGAAACTAAGAGCACTTACTGGATTTCTCCCAATATGAGTTTGATTGCCAAAAACAGATCTTCTGAGTCTTTGAATGGCTGTAATTTCACGCCAAATCATTCAATTACTCATTGTTTCCTCATTTGTTAGTATTGGTATAAAATCAACTGAAACAGACTCAGATTTGAAAGCCTATTAAAACACGTTTTGTATTGTTATATGATGTTGAATGTTCTTTAATCCTGACTAAGAAAGTAAAACAATAAAAAATAATTTGCCTTCACAATAATGCTTGAAATAAAAAACTTCAATACATGAATATGATGGTTAAGAGCATAGACCAGGGGTATTCAACTAAAATTCAACGAGGTCCAGTTAGAGAAAATGTTCCCATTCAAAGGTCCGGAGCTTCAAAATGTCTAAGTTGCTTTATGAATTAGTGTGATATATATTGAAGTAGCCTACAGCTTTATCAACGTCTGCATGTAATCAACAACTGACTGCCAATCAAATAAAGTACAATTCAAAAACAACAATATTTATTGTCTATTAACATTGAACTATAGGCCTACAGATATACAGTAAATACTGTGGATATGTGTAATGTTCCTCTCGGAAAATAAATAAAATAGCTTTTGAAAATGTGTGCATCTTAAAAGTGCTTAATTTTAGATAAATAAAATAAAGTGAGCAGCAGCTTGAGTTTCTCTTTTTCTTTGTTAACCGTTTCACATCATGACTTAACTGTTTCAGACGATTATAGAACAATATCAGTCTTTACACATCATAACAATTTAACAGTTTTAAAGTTTCTCTTTCTTTCCCTCTTATATGCAGTCCCTCACTCACTTTTTTTGTATTCAGTGCGAGAATTGAGCTGGAGCTTTTCCTGCCAGGAGTTTGTAAATCTGGGCTGAAATGGTGTCAGGGCCATTCTCATATGCAGGTGCTCATTGGTTACAGTGATGCAAACACAGGTATGGTGAAAAAAGAGAGAACTATTTGAAGCAGAAAAAAAACAGCGTAATATACCATCTGACAAAGGCCTGTGCTATAATGCTTCAATGAACTGGCTATTCTTTGTAATATACTATTTATACTATAGGAGACAGAGATGTTAAGTTATAAATCAAGGGTTTTTATTATTATTTACAGCAGGGGTGGGGAACCTTTTTCCTTTCAATTTTTACAACCCGCTTTAAAAGCCGCCGGCTTATAAGCCACGTAGGGATAATTATCTCCCTAAAAGGACCGTTGGAGGGCAAAAAATTGCGACTAAACCCACTGAACACATTAAGAACCTCTTGGCTCTCAAAGCAAAACCCCCCCCTACAGGCAGGCAGTCAGGCTGAGTGCCCTGTTGAAAGTGAAGTTTTTTATTGTATTTAGATTGGGTTTTTAGTATTTTTAGTAATTTGTCGCTCATGGACAAAAAGGAACGGTTCCCCGTCCAAGGAACTTGTGTGTGCTCGTATTGCACAGAAGTGCACCATATAGGACTTGAGTTTATTGGAGTGAGTCACTCCAATTCCGTGTGAACTATAATAGTAATATCAATAATTAATCTGATTTACTTTTTGTCCAGTCCGGATATTTTATGATACACTGTCATTGTTGTTTCAACAATTTTTATTGTTCTTATCTCAAATTTCCTCACTAACATTTTATAGGTTTTTCTTTTTAGACCAATGTCAAAACAAAGTATAACCACAACTCACATAGCTAAGAGGAGTACAACGAGAGTTTCACGTAGTCTTAACTACGTAAATTTGAAGTTATAAAAATTTTTTTTTAAAGGCCCCTCCGTATCGGGGGCCTGGGGCGATCTCCTCCCTCCAAGAGGGGTTGAATTTAGTCAAGTGGTTACCTATCTATATTTATGTAAACGTTGTGTAGAAGCACTAGGTATAGAAAGGACAACCCCAACAGTACGTGTGGCACTGTACGTACATACGCGCCTCAGGTACCATTCTATTTAGACCGAATTCTTCCACGAAAAAGAAAACGTGTCGTACTTTCTTTCCGGTTTACTTACCGACACTAAAATTTAAAAAATTCGTCTCCAACCAAGTTAGTAAACATGCCGGNCCACGGTCTCTGAACAAATGAGACACACTGGTTCTGTGCTCCCAGTGGGCAGGATGAACATGAATGAGTCTGTCCACTCAGGGTTAAAAGCTCTGTTGTCACTGTCCACTTTCCTCTTCTTGGAGAGCGCCATGTGTAATTATTTGTCTCTGTCTGTCCGCCGCTAACACGCCTGTTCCCTCTCCTCTCCGCCTTCTCTCCCTGCATCGCTAATTATTCTCTCACTCATTTTTCTCTCTGCCGCGCTCTCATCTCTTCTTCTGTGTTTCTCTCCCTGTATCGCTCACTCCTCTCTTTCGCCCCCTGTCGGCGGTGGTTAAAATAGAATCGCCCCGTCAAAATTGAAATCCCCTATTAATGTATTGATTATAGGTCCGGGTCGCGTCTATCGTTATTATATATTATATATCAATATGATATACTTTTCTATATAATAGATTATCAAAAAAAGTATTTATTAAGTAAGGGATAATGTGCAGCAATCACAATCAAGTCCACAATCGAATCCATAAAGACAAAGTAAATCTGTTTACAGTTGTTTCATATGGATGTTGAGAGGTATCCATATATCTCTTCATTTTGCTCTCAAAGTGCACCAGATTGATGCATTTAACTTCAATATTTAAAAAAAATCACTCCAAAGGGAGTGCTTGTTCTTCCTTCTGTCTGTCTGTATCTGTGTATTCTCATGTTCCGATTAACCCAGCCACATTTTTCTTCTTTTGTGTCTTGATGTGATCCTGAGTCGAGGCTGATCCTCTTGCTGTGGTCCCGCATCCTGGATCCTCTATCCTGAGTTCTGGATTAAGTCGTGGACTTCGGGTCGTGGCTGAACCTGTCTCTGCGGTCCTGCCTGGGTCTCGTCGTGCTGCCTCCCTGAAGGCTCCCACAGGATTGTTGACATCTTCGTGGATTCATCCTATTANTTCCCTAAACTTTCTCTTCTGTCAGCCTGCTTCTTTGGTCGCTAACATCCAGTTTGTGGCAACCACCCAGAGTCTCTGTTAGCTTTAGCCAGACCCTGAACCGGGCCTAGAGATTGATTTCCAGCCAACGCATAGCAGTTTATTATAGGGGGGCCTCGACTGAAACCAAGCATTGCTAATTCTGGGGCTCAACCTCGCAAAGAAGCTGCTGAGTCAGGTGCTCCTTCCCAAACAAGCCAGGATCTGCACCCTTACTTGCCTCAAAGTAATTTCATAAATCTGTTCGGAAGTCCGAAAATCCCAGAAGCAGACCAGATTTGCCACTAACTTGGTGTCACTGCTTATGGAGTACTCTTGGGTAGTAAAATACATTCTTATTCCAACCCTGATCTCACCAGAATGCGTGACTCCACCACGACTCCTTAACAACGCATTGCTTGGTGAAGTCACACATTCTGCCACATTTACGTGTCGGCACCACGCAAAAAACCCCTATGTAAAGTGAATGAGCCTCTTTTGTCGTGGTGCACACACACATTTGTACAAAGTCCCGCAGTGAGCTTTTATTCTATAAAACGTTTTTAAAATCTACTTTATAGCTTGTCGTAACTCACGGGAGGCTTCTTTTATTTTATTTGTATTCATAATAATTTGAATTTTTCGTCAGAATGTAAAAATGACATTAGTTACGAATGTTTGTTCTCAAAAAACAGTGCATTGTGTGTAATACAACTGTGATTTTTATTAAATTAGTTTGTTTTTAAGGAAGGCCAGAGCTTCAGCTGTGTCAAATAGATTTAACGTTATTTAAAAGATAATGATAATGTCCCCTTTATTGTATTACGAGCGTCCACTCCCATTGGATAACGGAGAATTTTACACCCGGAGGTAAGTATTCTCCTTACTGTCGATTGATTTGACAGTGATATCTGCACTACTAATCAACTCAAAAACACCAGATTATCCTTGTTAATTACACAACATTGATTGGTTTAAATTGTGTACAATGCTTTTGTATTTTCCCCCTTCGATTCGGAGAAACAAATGTTTTTTCTGAGTTTTTGGATGGCAGAAGACACTACACTACCCAGAATCCTCAGCTATCGTTTGGGACTACACCATGGCTGAAGTTGAATAGTCCATTTAGCTTAGGAACCTTCCTAACGGAGTGAAATGACCCGGAAGTCCCTCAGTGGCAGCCATGATAAGTGCCGTTCGAATTCTCTAGATGATAGGAAAGGAGGTTTCAAACTTCCTTTAACTCCTTTGGCTTAGGAACCACTGGACCTCCCTTACCGAGAGGAGAGGAGAAAATGCTGCCCTACAATGCCTTGCAGCCTCAGCATTTGCCGTCACACAACAGTCTGCCGTTCACGGAAACAAACCCCACACAGCCTTGTTGACTTTATTTGTAATTTTCAGTTAAAACTAACGTTCATATTTCTCTTTTTTGATTATAATACTGATAATTTCTCCGTCATAAATCGTTTGTTTCCGTGAACGGCAGACTGTTGTGTGACGGCAAATGCTGAGGCTGCAAGGCATTGTAGGGCAGCATTTTCTCCTCTCCTCTCGGTAAGGGAGGTCCAGTGGTTCCTAAGCCAAAGGAGTTAAAGGAAGTTTGAAACCTCCTTTCCTATCATCTAGAGAATTCGAACGGCACTTATCATGGCTGCCACTGAGGGACTTCCGGGTCATTTCACTCCGTTAGGAAGGTTCCTAAGCTAAATGGACTATTCAACTTCAGCCATGGTGTAGTCCCAAACGATAGCTGAGGATTCTGGGTAGTGTAGTGTCTTCTGCCATCCAAAAACTCAGAAAAAACATTTGTTTCTCCGAATCGAAGGGGGAAAATACAAAAGCATTGTACACAATTTAAACCAATCAATGTTGTGTAATTAACAAGGATAATCTGGTGTTTTTGAGTTGATTAGTAGTGCAGATATCACTGTCAAATCAATCGACAGTAAGGAGAATACTTACCTCCGGGTGTAAAATTCTCCGTTATCCAATGGGAGTGGACGCTCGTAATACAATAAAGGGGACATTATCATTATCTTTTAAATAACGTTAAATCTATTTGACACAGCTGAAGCTCTGGCCTTCCTTAAAAACAAACTAATTTAATAAAAATCACAGTTGTATTACACACAATGCACTGTTTTTTGAGAACAAACATTCGTAACTAATGTCATTTTTACATTCTGACGAAAAATTCAAATTATTATGAATACAAATAAAATAAAAGAAGCCTCCCGTGAGTTACGACAAGCTATAAAGTAGATTTTAAAAACGTTTTATAGAATAAAAGCTCACTGCGGGACTTTGTACAAATGTGTGTGTGCACCACGACAAAAGAGGCTCATTCACTTTACATAGGGGTTTTTTGCGTGGTGCCGACACGTAAATGTGGCAGAATGTGTGACTTCACCAAGCAATGCGTTGTTAAGGAGTCGTGGTGGAGTCACGCATTCTGGTGAGATCAGGTTGTCTTATTCTCTGCTGCCTTTAGGCTACTTCACATAACTAATGCTACATTTGTTAATTTAAAAGTCACACACACATATATTTATCTCTCTCAAAATGAACTGATTGAGTTGACTGAATTGAGAGAGGTTAGAAACTTGAGTGATGCTTTAATCATGTTTAAAAATGAAAATGGTCGCACCCTGGACACACTCAAGTCACACACACTTTCTCCCCATGGTAAAATGCTGTGAGGCAGACAGAGGAAAGGAGATACTCATCCTGTGATTACACTTTTTAAAGATTATAGTTTGCATAGAGTTACTGCAGGGCTCGTTCTCAGGCAGCTCTCAACACTACTGGGTTAGGGTTATCAAAGAGCAGCCACCAATCTGTCCTGCAGGGAGAACTCTCTTTTCCACTTACTTTGTTCTGGGAAAGAAAAGTAAGTGGTATAAAGCTGAAATGACTTTCTGCTGAGACTGCAGTTATTGTACACGCAGAAACCAGAATCATGAACACCAAGATAAGATGGGAAATCTCTTCCTGGTATTAGTCAATCTCAAAAACTCAGTAGAATTAGGAACTTGCTTTAACGTTTCCTGGCCTACAGTACTTTAATAAAAAGGGCAGTTTTGAACAAATTAGGACAAAGATTGAAAAAAAGAAACTATTCATGCTTGTTTAGCCTTTTTATCGAAGAAAAAAAAAAAGACATGGGACCACATCAGAAAAGAAAACAATGCCCACAGCTTGTAATTAGGTTTGAAATGTGGTAACTAGAATATATTGAGATTTCCAATTATTTGAATGAAAACAGCCTTCAGGAGATATAAGTCTTTGCTTCACATGGTTCCACTTTACAGGCTTGAAGAGAAACAAACAAATTGCACCTCATTTGGTTGGGCTGGGTATTTTTAACTGCTTTTGGCTGGCAAAGCCGCAGCTCAATCAATTGCATGCTCGAAAACAGAACTGACTCGGCAGAAAAAGCTATGCCATGTGTACACACACACACACACAAGCACGCGCGCACGCGCGCACGCACGCACGCACGCACGCACGCACACACACACACACACACACACACACACACACACACACACACACAGCGTGTACAGTATCCAGTGGTTTTACATGAGAAAGTTGCAGCTCTTTCTGTTTGTGGCCTGGCTTGACTCCCCTAACAAGACTGAGTCAGCGAGTCTCTCAGCAGTAAAGAGTAAAGGCTCTGGCTGGACGGGATAAATGCTGAGCCTCGGAGAGATACCGACCCCCTCAACTCTCCCTCTAGCTGGCTCAGCCTCATGCACATATGATAAGCCTGCCTGGGTGAATGCATAGAGTGAAGGATCTGTAAGGCTGCTCTTGTTGGTGCTGACTCATCCCTTTGATTCCACTTCTGAGAGTGTGTGGGTCTTCAAACGAGCCGAAGAGAGAAGGGCATTTGTTCTTGTTGGTCCTCTTAAGCACAGCCAAGATTCTCTGTGTGATCTGTGTGTGTGATTTATGTTGCACTTATTAGAAAGAATAATGAATAACAATGGAAGCATTACACACAATACAAAACACTTAAAAGACATCTTCAGTGATTTATTTTGACAACTTCATAAGGTGTGGACATATCATATCACAGGCTGATATGTGGGTAAAGTTTCAAAATGCATGATCCCATTCCCATTTCCCAATGTGCAACTAGATACTTTGAGTAATTCCTTAAGAAGTTGGATTTCCACATACCCAATAGTGGAACGCCTCTCTGAGCTCAGAAACCATGTAAGGGATTTCTCACTGTGAAACTAAATGTGTAATCAAAACTATTGTATGAAAATAAGCATAACTAAATTGATAAATACTTATAGCTGGTTTATAGTAATGATTACTACCCTGCGTTGCTATAATGTGACCTCAGTCTCTGGACGATCTCCTTCCAGTCTCACAAACTGAATTTCCCCCTAGGAACCCGCTGCATCAATTTATTTTAAAAACATTTTTTATTTGGTTTCTAACAATTTACCAAATTTCATGAAAATGCATCACAGGGTAACACTGTTTATAAAGGTACATAAAATGCACTTATTAATACCTTGCATGATCATATTGCATTGCTCTGCTGAGCCCACCCAATCCTCTATTATTTTATCACAGCGTTTAAGGTTGCCATTCCAGAGGTGCAGTTTTTCTAGTGATTATATTCAATGGTTCTTATGAAACAAATGGCTTAGTCATGCAAACAGTCTGTCTCTCTCACTCTCTCTCAGAGTGTGTGCACGGAGAGTGAAGTGTGAGTTGGCGCTGAAGCAGGGAAGGAGGTTTTTGCGGTGTGTTAGGAGAAAGTGAGGTCTAGGTGAAGTCACAGTGGCACTGTCTAACCTGCTTAGCCCAACTACAGAAAATAATGGAAGAGTTTTCTGGGGAATGGTCTGCACTGGGTGTCACAAGTGGAGGAGGGGGGCTTTTTTAAACATATAAGGTGCACAAAGACAAACTCTCTGCAATAGTTGTTAAAAGAGCCTTGAGCCAGGCTGGACATCAGCAGCAGTGACACACCTGGCCTGATGGTGGCACTGAGCAGATCCAAGACCCTAATAATAATAATAATAATAACTTTTATTTATATAGCGCTTTTCAATAACCCAAAGTCGCTTACAAAAACAATTAAAAGTACAGAAAGGGGGTGAACAGGCAGAAGACAACATATTGGACAAGAAAATTGAACATGAACATTACATGAACAGGCAGAGGACAACACAGGGGGGGAGCAAGCATAGGACAACGAGCAAAAGACAACATAATGGAAAAGAGGAAAGAAAAAGTTGATGAATGTATGAATAAGAGATGCAGCGTGGGGTGAATAAGAGATACAGCGTGGGGTGTGAGTGAAGTCAGTGGGTTGGGGGGTAGGGTAAGTTGAAGGCTTGGGAGAAGAGGTATGTTTTCAGCTGGGTTTTGAAGGTAGACAGTGTGGGAGAGTGGCGGACAGATTGGGGGAGGGAGTTCCAGAGGCGGGGTGCTGATCTGGAGAATGCTCTGTTGCCAAATGTTTTGAGTCTTGATGGTGGTACTGTGAGGGAGAGAGTGGAGGAGGATCGGAGGGCTCGGGGGGGGGTTGTAGGGGATGAGGAGGTCAGAGAGGTAGGGGGGGGCTAGATGGTGAAGGGCTTTATAGGTGAGGAGGAGTGTTTTGAAGATGATGCGTTGTTTGATGGGGAGCCAGTGAAGAGAGCGGAGAA
>NW_011365376.1:1357-4571 GCF_000735185.1 Notothenia coriiceps | reverse complement strand
TTATAGCTCAACATTAGCCGTCTTTAGCTTAGCGGTGGTGACGTGAAGTCATGTGACCGTGGAGTTCCTTTATAGCTCAACATTAACCTCCTTTAGCTTAGCGATGGTGATGTGAAGTCAGCTGATCATCCTGTTGTTCCTTTAAAGCCTAACCTTAGCTTTTTACTGAAAAAGTATCATAAACGTTTGTTTGCCACAGATCTTATTTTCGGCGATCACCCAAAATCCAATGAAAAAGTCCCATTGCTTGTTGTCAAGGGAACCAGGAAAATGCTGATTTCCAGGTCTGCCAGCAAAAATACTTAATCCATGCTCTATAAAGAACGATATATTCTGATCTCCCAGTTCATCATCATGGCCTCTAGTTCAAAGAATGCTTTCACTGGGTGGAAATGTCTCCATCACTTTGTGTTCAAAGGAGAAAAGGGAAACAATATTAGTGTTTAATGCAGGCTGTGCTTTCCAGCTGTTTATATACTGTCACTATCCAAGGAGTGCACATCCAATTTAAAGGATCATTAACAGGTAAATGTTCGTTAATACTCATTTGTAATCCAGTATTTGAAATAGTTTGTATAGTTTCCTACTGAATATGCTGGACTCCTTGGTTAATAATGAAAAAGGTCTGGGTGATCTTAATCTCCTGTAGGCTATTTATTCAACTAAAACAGATAAGTAATAGGTCTACAACGAACAAACAAGTAGTAAGACTACAACAAGTAAAGCCAGTGTATTTCCACCTGAAATGATGTGTATCACTTCACCCTTGCCAAACAACGCCCCCAACCTGCCCGCCCCCCCCTCTGTGAAGCCTTCTGCAGCCTCACGGTCCACCAGTAAAGCCTGCATTAAGTGTGTCACGAGAATCACAAGCATCTTTCTCCATCCAATCACACAGAACAAACTCCCATGTGCATCCATCCATCCTGAACAACAGATCTATAAGCCATCTTTAAGTTGAATGCTTTATCTAAACATTTCTCAGAATGATTAAAAGGCTAAAAATAAAACTGTCGGGGCGTATGTGTGTCTGCATGCAGGCGGAGTGTCGCCGAGCTGTTGTCTTGACCTCCTCGTGTGACGGCGCTTTAATGAGCCTCGGCCTGTCATGTCCGCTCGTCCCGCCGCAGACACACCCCGACACACTCCGCTGCGGCTGGTGTTGATGCTACACACACTCTTCTCACTGTGTGCACTTAAAACACAGAGCTACACTGCCGCCATTACGGCTGCACGGGGAGGTCAGAATGTGACAAGAGGGATCGCGTCAGACGTTACATTCAGTGGATTAATAAATAATCGTAATTTGCAATGCATTCTTAATGTAAAGTTACTCGGTGTTCAAACAGAGTGGTTTGAGAACAACACGTTGCTCTTCTATATTTCAAAGTGGCACTCAGGATGAGCTTTTCTTACTAACTCGCACTGTTTTCAATTACAACATGACAGCCGTGCTAGCAGCTCTGTGACGCTGCACTAAGGCACTGGGATGTTTTGAGGTACGATGCTAGCAAGCTAACAGTGACAACGCTATCACAATCTAATCTTAGCGCGTTGGCATGCTAACATTTGATTATTATCGATAGAGATAAATAGAGATGTGGCTAATGGACATGTCATTAGTTCTCCAGGTTATTGGTCTCAATGTATTAGACAAATTAACGTTTTGACATAATGAATGTTGGAGCTATATATTGCTGTTTTTGTTTATTGTAAATGTACCTTTCATTTTTGTGTAATTAAAGTTAATTGAAGAAGTTGTTTTATGCTTTTACTTTGAAGGCAGTTTTGGGCACTGGGTGATGTGGGCACCTGTAATCGGTTAATTAGTTAATTAGTTATATTTCATGATGAATTGGGCTGCTTCAATGATGGTGCTGAATGAAAATCAAATGATCACCAAAGATAAGATGATTAATCCTGAGGGAAACGTGAATTTCTGTTAGGTCAGGTCTAGGGTTAGGTTGCAACTAACGATAATTTTCATTATCAATAAACTGTAATTATGTTAACAACGAACGATAACATTTGGGTATAAATGTCAGAAAAAGGGGAAAATGTTTTGTTTTGTTTCGTTAGTCCAAACTCGACGACATTAACTTGAGTAAAATAAAGCATTTTCTGAAATGTCTTTTATTAAAAGTGACTTTATCAATTTTTTTAATAGTTTATCTCTCAATCGACCGATCAATAATTCGACTAATTCAATGCTAACATGCTGATGTTGTGCAGGTGCAATGTATACGTTGTTCACTATCTTAGTTTCAAATCTTAGCATGCTAACATTAGTTTACTATCCACAAACAGTGAAGCAGATGGGAGAGTTTTGCAGGTATTTGGTCGTAAACAAGTTTGAGTTTGACCTGATGATGACGCTAGACGAAATAAATTGCGATCCTGAGAGCGATATGAAAATGTGTTTTTGAGATATTTCCCTAAAAACAACCTCATGGCGACAATATAGGAAAAAAAGGGATCATAAAATACAGTAGGATTCATCCGCTGGGAACCATGAACGCCTGGTGATAATTTCATGGAAAGCCTTAAAACTGTTAATATTGTTAGATATTTCAGACCGATTGACAACATCACGGCTAAAGCAGCTGATAAATCACTCCAGATGAATCATAAAGGGCCAGCAGTATAACTATATGTTCTAGAGAAGGACACAATATGGTCTCAAGGATAACTCGCCCTATAAAAAGAAGTCTCTCTTGAGATTTCTGACCTTTAGGTCGAGGAAGAGCTGACCAACACATATCCTGTTTCACGGACTTCTCTGCAGTCTCCCGGCGAAGTCCCTCCCTTTCCGGGGGAGCTACATGGGAGTCAATGGAGAGAGAAAGATTATCTTTCAATCCCGTTTGAATTGTGCCACGAATTACACATATGATGTTTGTCAATTTAAAAGATAATTTTGCAAGTCAAAAAAATAACGATGTGTCGTAAAACTGTGAAGTTATACTTTTTAGTGTGAAACCGCTCAATGAACTACATCTCCCGTCTCGCACCACACAACAAGGCGGCCGTCACGTTGGCACATTTCACTTCTTTTTCTTCAGACATGAGGCGAAAAGTCAATTAAAAGGAGGTGAAAAATCACTCCAGTCTGGGCACGTTTGAGAGCTGTACATACACAAAGGGTGAGTTAGTCGGATCCTAAGAGCCCAGCCATGCGGGATCCGGATTCTGGGATTTGTAGTCTTCTTAGTTG
>NW_011365376.1:0-1327 GCF_000735185.1 Notothenia coriiceps | reverse complement strand
TATATTTCAACAGTTTTACGACAAACTGTGACTTTTTTTACATGGAAATTATTTTTATAAGATTGACAAACATCATATGTGTAATTCGTGGCACAAACGGGATCGGAATCTTTCTCTCCCCATTGACTTCAATACATAATTTTTTCCGAAATAAGGTCCCATGGGTCGGAAGTAGATGGGCGGGACTTCGCCTCTATAGCAAAACACACATCCTGTTGACCTAAGGCTATTCTTAGGAGTTGTTTTTTAATTACTCACCCTATTTGTTTAGATTATGAAGCATAGAACAAATGCTTAAGGCTGTTATGAGTCGGTCTGCAGAATAAACAGCTGCGCCCTTTAGCCCTGGCCTGCATATAGACAGCTTGTATTATGCAGAGGAAGCTTATTGTTCTTAGTTAATTCCCTATTACTTAATATGTTTATGTAAATATTAGATTTTTGTTTTTCATTTTTTGTCTTTTATGGACATTTGAATTTAACTCATCTTTATATACATATATTATTTATTTTAATTATTTATTTTTATTTTATACTTTTCCAAACGGAGAAAACCCAATTCACCCTGGGATGAATACAGTTCTCTGATGGTGATGATTAACCAGAATAATTCAATCATTTCCAACTCAAAAGAGACAAACTGTTATTCCAGCTTCACCTTAACAAACGTAACATCCCGATTGTTTCACAGTAATAATAACACGAGTAGTGCAGCAGTGCAACAATAAGATTTCAGTTCATTAAATCCTTCCCAGTGATTACTCTAAAAAAGCTGCGGCTGTTTTCCCCCCCAGCATTAAATAAGCACTTATTTCATGTTGGATCTCCGGGCTGTTCTTTTATTAAAGTTACACTGAGGAGCTTTGCCATGGAGCTCAATAATTCAAAGTCAACTTGAAGTGAGGAATCAAGGACGCGAGGGAATAGCACATGACATCGGGGCGGACAACATCCTGAAAGACCTTCAGGAGGAGAAGAAGGAGGAAAAACACATCAATTAAGACGAGTAAATAATTGAATTGGTCCTGAAAGGCCAAGAAGAAAACAACAACTTGTCCTGACAGATTAAGCCAGCAGGGTGAAAAACCTCGGGAAATTAAGTTTGTGGCGAGAAACTTGAATTGATTCAGGCGATGAAGGAGATGTTTAAAATAGACATTATAGAAGGAATGAATTTTTTAACTTCCAAAGCAAACCAGTAAGTAAACGGTGAGGAGTGTCTCTTGAATTTGGTATGAAATATATCCTGGAATTTCACTGGTATTCTAATTGAAAATTCACAAAATGCACGACTTTCCCCTTAATTTCAGCATCTCACCCCCCCCCC
>NW_011365375.1:0-1593 GCF_000735185.1 Notothenia coriiceps | reverse complement strand
GTTGCATGTGTGAAAAGTTTCTTATTTATTTTGAGCATTGCACGATATCATCCCACCATCGGAGGCCAAGCAACTCTTCAACTGTGAGTAACACAAATATGAAGGAAAGAAAACGAGTTAGAAATGTCTGTTTAAGGCGTCTAGTGGCTTGATAGAAAACAAGAAAGGAAGCCACGAGAAAAAAGAGGTCCAGGAACTGAGAGTTGTGGGTCTCGCTCTTTGCCCAAGAGACTCTGTCAGTCTGTTGGTTTCCAGTGAAATATCTCAGCCCATCTGCAGCTACACCTGGTGCAGACACTCCTCTGTGATCTCTCGCTTTGTATCATCACGCCAACATCTTAACATGTCTCTAGACGGTGACAGTCTCTTCTAGTCCCTCAGGATGAGTTCTGCTGTTTCTGTAGACGATCACTTTGAGTTGTTCCTCCCATAACCTTGCTTCTTCACTTCTTTAATTACCTCCCCCTCTCTCCCCCTCTCTTTGTCTTTGATTTCCTCCTCCGTCTCTCTGGCTCTCAGTGATGAGCGAGGTCAAGAGCGTTACCCAGCAGTGAAGAGGAGATAATCCTCCGTATTAAAGCCTGTAAAAGCTGCTAATGCCAGATCAAACAGGGACTGAGAGTCTGATCAGTATCTGAGGAAGCTGTGTCCGTCACAAAGAGACTGAGAGCAGGATTAAAACCTGTGTGTGTTAACACCTGTGTGTTAAAACCTGTGTGTTAATACGTGTGTGTGTGTTAAAACCTGTGTGTTAAAACCTGTGTGTTAATACTTGTGTGTGTGTTAAAACCTGTGTGTTAAAACCTGTGTGTTAATACGTGTGTATGTTAAAACCTGTGTGTTAATACGTGTGTGTGTTAAAACCTGTGTGTTAAAACATGTGTGTTAAAACGTATCCACGAGACACCGTGTGAATCAGATGCTCAGCAATAAGCTGCCATCATCAAAACCTGGTCAGTCTGAGACGCTCCCACGTCTCTGTAGAGAGCAGACAGTGTGCCACAATGTACCGTAAATGGGGCGAAGCCTGCGAGCTAGTTCAGGCAGTCAACTCGAGCACTTGTGCTGCATTCATACATAACGCCCCTTGCCACTCTACAACCAACCAAACAAACAAACAGAGTCTCCTTAATATGCTGCTCTATTTAACCTGCCAGATCTCTCTCCATGCATTGCTTGCTGCTGCTGTTGCTGCAGCTACTTCCACGTCGCTGCTGCTCGCTGCCCCACCACCACCCCAGCTTCCACCCCATCGTACCGTGTCTTACAGTATCGTACCGCGTCTTACAGTATCGTACCGCGTCTTATCGTATCGTACCGTACCGTGTCTTACAGTATCGTACCGTACCGTGTCTTACCGCATCGTACCGAGTCTTACTGCATCGTAGCGTGTCTTACCGTATCGTACCGCGTCTTATCGTATCGTACCGTACCGTGTCTTACCGCATCGTACCGTGTCTTACCGTATCGTACCGTGTCTTACCATATCGTACCGTGTCTTACCGTATCGTACCGTGTCTTACCATATCGTACCGTGTCTTACCGTATCGTACCGTGTCTTACCATATCGTACCGTGTCTTATCGTATCGTAC
>NW_011365374.1:0-4482 GCF_000735185.1 Notothenia coriiceps | reverse complement strand
AGTCCTCTCCTGCTGATGTTCAGGTGTATATCAGTATGTAGTGTCTCTACTTTAAAGAGTCCTCTCCTGCTGATGTTCAGGTTTATATCAGTATGTAGTGTCTCTACTTTAAAGAGTCCTCTCCTGCTGATGTTCAGGTGTATATCAGTATGTAGTGTCTCTACTTTAAAGAGTCCTCTCCTGCTGATGTTCAGGTGTATATCAGTATGTAGTGTCTCTACTTTAAAGAGTCCTCTCCTGCTGATGTTCAGGTGTATATCAGTATGTAGTGTCTCTACTTTAAAGAGTCCTCTCCTGCTGATGTTCAGGTTTATATCAGTATGTAGTGTCTCTACTTTAAAGAGTCCTCTCCTGCTGATGTTCAGGTGTATATCAGTATGTAGTGTCCCTACTTTAAAGAGTCCTTTAATAGATAGTCTTTGAATCACATTTAATTCAGTTTATTCAATGTAAAGTGGCAGTTTACTAACTTTAAACCTTTTGTTTTGCTCCAGACTATAACTACTACTGTAATGTTGTTGATGGAAATTAAAAATTGCAATGGGCCGAGAACAGCACCCTGAGGAACTCCGCATGGTTGCAGTTTAAGACTTATGCTTTTTAAAGAGACATCTTCTCTCTTTATTTTTCTCATACTGCCTGTGCTGCTGCACCTCTTTTCACCCTCTGTCTGAAACCAGACAAATAATTAATCGGACAAATTAACAATAAACTCAGATTCTTAAAGAGTCTCTGAAGAATTGATTGAATACATTTCAACTCATTCTTGAACAGTTCACTTTTCTGTATTGCAAGTTTCAAAATGTTAACTTTTCCACACTCGTGACTTAAACTAGACTTATTTTAAAAGCCTAGTCATCTCAATATTAATAAAACACTGGACTTGTACTTGTTTCCAATGACTTGAAAAAACAATACTTTCCCGAAAAGACTCACAAAGAGTCTTGCATTGACCGTAACGGCCCCTACACACGGCGGCGTGCGTTGCCGCTTCAACGCTTCTGCCCATTCACTTTGAATGGGGTGACGTCACGATTCGCCGAACTGCATTGTGGGAGCAAAGCGTAGCTTCTCTCGCGGTGCAAAAGTAGAGCAATGTTCTACTTTGCCGCCTGGACGAAGGCGTCAGCCAATCGAATCATATGCCAGTACAAGCTCTAGCCAATCAAACCGCGTGCTTGTGTGTCTGGGGCGGGAGATTCATGTGATTGGTTGTTGGTCGAGTTTCAGCCCCCCCCGCCAGCAAGTGATACCGCACGCCGCCGTGTGTAGGGGCCGTTAGAGTGGCTTCATTACGTATACAGACTGGCTTCAGTTGTTATTATAATATAACTTGCTTTCCATTTCTCACACTCTGTGTGGAGCCCATTAACCTACGCTGTCATCCTGAGAACTCATAAATCCTGCAGGAAAATCTCTCCATTAGAAAACACAGGAGCCCTCTGTAGGTCTGAAACGCTGCAGAGAAGATGACCTCCAACATCTCGGGGTTAATGGAGACTCGCTGACTAACAAACAGTGAATCATCGGAGACCTAAGTGAGGCGTGAAGACTCTCTGACGGTCTGAGGCACGGATATTAGTTCATGCAGAAAATACATCTGGTCCGTAAGCATCAATAGAATGAGTCGCTGGTGGAGGAAAAAGCTGAATATGTATGAGAGGAGTAGAAAAAGTGCCTATAGTTTTTTTTATCTCCTTTAACCGTTCCCCCATCACTTCTACAGGATCCAGATCTTTGTGTTTACTCTTTTATTTAGAAAAGTTCAATTCCAAACCGACCCCTACACATGATTGCAACTACGCGTTTCTTTTTCCCAGGGCTTAAAAGGTCTAGGTGTATATACGATGCCATATGTATGAAGACCACCCTGTCGACATTCTGGATTAGGCCGCAACATGTTAGAAAAAGCAATCTTGAGTACGGCTCACGGTGATATATATTTTCTCCGACTTGGTGGCAGTCATTTAGGGAAGAGGCTTTCCATTTTCGACGACACAAATCAGGTCTGTGTACAAATGTTTTTTGGAAACACATTATTTTACAGGACCTTCAATTCCTCATGAGTTCCTGGGATGTTTTTCCTAAAGAACCATCCTTCATTACTGACTTGGTCCTTTTATGCTCGTCCTCGATCTATCCTCAGAGTATAGTGGCTCAGGTTAATCCCTGGGTTTGATTTTCTCCTCTCTACATTATAATCTATCATTGATGTCTGTTATTTCCTGCTTTAAAGTCCTGTCTGTCTTTTCCCAGTTAAACCTTATCCCAGTTTGGGATATTAGTCCACATGTACGAATAGTACATTAATCACATTTTTACTATGGAGTTCATTTAGGCAAATCTAGCTAATCAGCTGTTACCGAGCAAATACTATTGGTCAATACTTCCTCTCCTCTTGATACTTATTAGTAATACCAGGGAGATTCTAATAGAGCTGCAAAGGGTTATTTCTACAAACATCCCCTCCCCCTTTTCTGAAACATCCCCTCCCCCTTTTCTGAAACATCCCCTCCCCCTTTTCTGGATCCATCGAATCGCCTGTCATCTAATTCATCTATGTGTGATTTGTGGTGGGGGACAGCGGGAGCGATGCAATACCAAACACCGTCTTATCTGAAAGGACGGATAGTTCATTATGTTCTGGAGAACACACGCACACGCACACACACACACACACACACACACACACACACACACACACACACACACACACACACACACACACACACACACACACACACACACACACACACACACTCAGAGCGGGAAAGCCTAAGCTCATCACCGATCAGAGGAAGTTTGTATAGATTGTAGATTTCTTTATTATTTAGTGGCTTTTCAAAGGAGACCCAGTCAGTTCGTGTTCAGGTTTATATTAAGACACTACATAATAATATCAACCTGAGCTTGAGCAGAGTACTGAACAGCTCCTTTAACATATTTCTGGACATTTTTTAAGACCCTTTTGCAAATGTAATGGATATTTTTTACACATATTCTTCACATACATTTTGATATTATTTTTCAGAAATGTTAATCACGTTTGTTCTCATACTCTCCAAATGAATTGCGATCTTTTCTTTTACTGAAATTGTTGGACTTACATTTGTTGTTATATCGCTGAACTATAACGCAGCCTTCAGGAGCGGGATGGACCTTTGAAGACTTGTTATTGTCAGAGCGTTCAGTCTGAAGGACATCAGATTCCACTTCAATCTGACTGGAGAAGTCTGAGAAACCGCCTCAGGTCGTGGCTTCCTCTGAGCCATAACCTCCCTTCATTGTTCATCTTTCCAGAAAATGTGCAATGAGGAATGAAAAAGCAGGACACTGGAAACGCAGGCTGGAGAGGCGCTGACATTTATTTGTTTTGCTTTGTGTTTATTGTTGTTTGTGCACTTATTTCCAGATTAAACTTCGCTCCACGGTTTGTTTTCCTTTCTGTTTGTTTGTTGGTTTTGATGATAAGCTTAAGGCAGCATGGTATTACATTAGCCTGTGAGAGAAGGGCTCAAGGCTAGAAATAATGTCTCTCTCTTTGTGTGTTAAATAAACCAACAGAAGAGATGCATTGAAAGATGTCTTTAAGAGCATCAGACACTCTGCAGCTGATGGTTGGGAATATTTAACAGAGAGACAATTATCAGGCTGGTATCAAGTGGCTTTAATGTGTAGACAAGCAGCCAAACAACTCTAAATAATGCTGTAGTTCCTTTATAGCCCAACATTAGCCTCCTTTAGCTTAGCGGTGGTGACGTGAAGTCATGTGACCGTGCTGTAGTTCCTTTATAGCCCAACATTAGCCACCTTTAGCTTAGCGGTGGTGACGTGAAGTCATGTGACCGTGCTGTAGTTCCTTTATAGCCCAACATTAGCCACCTTTAGCTTAGCGGTGGTGACGTGAAGTCATGTGACCGTGCTGTAGTTCCTTTATAGCCCAACATTAGCCACCTTTAGCTTAGCGGTGGTGACGTGAAGTCATGTGACCGTGCTGTAGTTCCTTTATAGCCCAACATTAGCCACCTTTAGCTTAGCGGTGGTGACGTGAAGTCATGTGACCGTGATGTAGTTCCTTTATAGCCCAACATTAGCCACCTTTAGCTTAGCGGTGGTGACGTGAAGTCATGTGACCGTGCTGTAGTTCCTTTATAGCCCAACATTAGCCTCCTTTAGCTTAGCGGTGGTGACGTGAAGTCATGTGACCGTGCTGTAGTTCCTTTATAGCCCAACATTAGCCTCCTTTAGCTTAGCGGTGGTGACGTGAAGTCATGTGACCGTGCTGTAGTTCCTTTATAGCCCAACATTAGCCTTCTTTAGCTTAGCGGTGGTGACGTGAAGTCATGTGACCGTGCTGTAGTTCCTTTATAGCCCAACATTAGCCACCTTTAGCTTAGCGGTGGTGACGTGAAGTCATGTGACCGTGCTGTAGTTCCTTTATAGCCTAACATTAGCCTCCTTTAGCTTAGCGGTGGTGACGTG
>NW_011365373.1:0-3764 GCF_000735185.1 Notothenia coriiceps | reverse complement strand
TGAGCTGCAGAGGTCGGATGGCACATGCAGGTAGACCAGCCAGGAAGGAGTTGCAGTAGTCTAGGCGTGAGATGACGAGATCCTGGACCAGAACCTGCGCTGATTTCTGGGTCAGCTGGGGACGTATCCTCCTGATGTTGTAAAGCGTGTATCTGCAGCAGCGGGTTGTAGCAGCGATGTTTGCAGTGAAGGACAGTTTGTTATCTAGGATCACACCCAGATTCCTTGCAGTCTGAGTCGGGGAAACAACAGAGGTGCCGATGTTGATTGTTAGGTCAAGAGTGGGACAATCTTTTCCCGGAGGAAAAGCAGTTCAGTCTTGTCAAGGTTGAGCTTGAGGTGATGAGCAGACATCCACTGAGAGATGTCTGCTAGGAAAGCAGAGATGCGTGCGACGACCTGGGTCTCTGAGCGGGGAAAGGACAGAATTAGTTGGCTGTCGTCAGCGTACCAGTGGTAAGAAAAACCATGCGGGCTAATGACAGACCCGAGCGAGTTTGTTTCTTCCAAACTCCTTGCTGTAGTATGACACACAGGAGACTATTGATGTGTGTAGTGAGTTTGGTAGTAATAAGCTGTATAATAGTGATTGAATATTATTGTATTCTCTTTTTTCGGAGTTGCACTTTGCAGACGGTCCCTGAGCACTCGTTTCTTCTCCGGCTGCGGATAGAGACCAATGTAATGTGCCCAGCTCGGAGGACGGCGCGTATTGGCTTTTTTTTTTATCAAAATGTGATTGTAGTTCGTTGTCAACCTTACCATGGTACTTAGGAGACGTCATTTGTGTCTGAATAACGTTTTGTTCATGAGTTATTGATCCGTGAAATCAGAATCTCCCAATATCGTTCCAACTTTACTGAACTAAGCCAGAAGACCGTCTCATTTCGTATACCACTCGGTTTGCTGTTCCTTCACTTTATTTTTATATTTATATACATTTATTTTGGACGAAAACTTAGCGTCAGGAAAGGCAAGTGTGGCGTGAGTGCGTGAGATATAGGTTAATTGCGTGACTCTCACGCTCAATGCGTGAGTGTTGGCAGCCCTGCTATACGCACATGCATACGTCCTTAGCTACACAATTGCACTTTACCCTTATTTGCATAACCTCAACTTGAAAGTCGGTAGTGCACTGTTGCAGTGAGTGAAGAGCACCACGATGATTAAACCATTTCCCTTTTCATTGACCAGAAGTCATGTCTAATAGCTGTTACATTGATTTGCTGTAAGTGTTGCAGCTCACATCTATTCACAACAGTAAGCATGTTTCAAGCACTTAGTGTGACTGTGTGTGATTTATGGGCAGAGTGCTCCATTTACATGACTCAAAGGCGAACCTCTACTCCTACCCTCAGAGTCATGTGACTTCTGATTTCTGCTTGTAACACCAGTGATAAAATCAAGAAGATTTGCAAAGTGAAGGAAACTGGACTTGCTTTGGAATCTTGAAGAAACGTGGCTTCTGATCAGAAAGGACAGGTTAAAGACATCAGCAATCAAAGTTTGAAACTCCATCCCTAACTGCTCTTTTTAAATACTGCTTTGTATAGAACAATATAAGTTAAAAAGGATTATATATTATTTTGGATTTCATTTTGTTTTTCTGTTACTATCTCTCTTATTGAATAGCAAGGAGAATAACCCTTGTTAATATATTCACTTTTTCTTTTCTGAATACTGCGGTCGACGTCCAGCCTTGTTCTTCTCTTTTTTGTTTTCACTGCTCTACACCATCTCTTTAGCTCGTGGCTTCATGGCTGGTAATTAAGTGCTGAGGGGCTCCCAGAGACCCCTTGTGTTTCACACACTGACCATTACACCAATAGAAACGGGAGTAAAGAAAAAATGTATACATAACAAATGAAATGAAAAACTGAGTATTTTAATGAGAAGCTCGACAAGCAAGCGAAACAAACAGACCACAAAATAAAACACAAGAGTTTTAATTATGGTTTGGATGGAGCTGGGGGATCTCTGCAGAACTCTGCCTCCAAATGTGTTTCCACATCACCTGCTCTTTGTTTTGTACTTACAGCTAGTTCTATTTTTACATCCATTATAATCATGTGCGTTCTTCATCTCTAAACTGGGAACAAACACAGATAGGCAGGGTTCAGTCTATTATTCATGTGTGTGTTGTGTTGCATGCATGTGTTGATTCCCCTTAATTCGTCTATAGATATATATCCTTCATTATTGATATGTATATATTCACTGTTGTTTAACTTCTACTGCTGATATGTATATCTTTATTGTTTTTATTTTGTTTACTTCTGATTCATGTGCAATGTGTCATCTATGCTGCTTTGATGTAAACATTTCCATATCTTAGTATTTCTTATCCAATCCAGTCCAATCCAACTTTATTTATACAGCACTTTAAAACCTCCAGACCAAAGTGCTGTACAGAGAGATACATCCAATATAAAATCACACAGCTCAGCTCACAAAACATAAAAATAAGTATAAAATCACGTAAAAGATACGAACACAAAACAAACCAGAATAAACGTAACAATTACAAAATAAAAACATAAAAACAACCTGTCTGATTAGCAAGGGTAGGTCGTTCCACAGTTTAGGGGCGGCAGCAGAGAACGCACGGTCCCCTCTGCGCTTAGACTTTGTTTTTGGCCCCCTCAGGAGCAACTGATCAGCTGACCTGAGAGTGCGAGTGGGCGTGTAGCTGTGTAACAGCTCAGAGAGGTAGGGCGGGGCCAGGCCATTGAGGGCTTTAAAAGTAAATAAAAGAGTTTTAAAATTAATTCTCGAATGAACGGGCAGCCAGTGGAGTGAAGATAAAATGGGGGAAATGTGCTTGTGTTTGTGAGTGCCAGTTAGGAGCCGTGCTGCTGCATTTTGCACCATCTGCAGGCGAGCAAGGGAGGACGCACTTATCCCAATATATAGTGCATTAAAATAATCCAAGCGGGAGGTGACGAAGGCATGGATTACTGTTTCAAAAAGGTCACTATTTATAAAAGCCTTTATTTTGGCTAGCTGCCTGAGGTGGAAGAAGCTGTTTTTAACAACTGCCTTGATCTGGCTGTCCAGCTTGAGTTCAGGGTCCATCTTTATCCCAAGATTTGTGATGGTAGGCCTGGTGGAGTGGCCCAAGGATCCTAGGTCTATAGGAGTGGTCCGAGGGGCACCAAAAACCATCACTTCGGTTGTCATTATTTAATTTTTAAAAGTTGCATGACATCCAGGATTTAATGTCTTCAAGGCAGTTTAACAGTGGTTTAATTGAGTGTGAGTCGTTCTTTTTAAGTGGCACATATATTTGGCAATCGTCTGCATAGCAATGAAAAGCAATGCCGTACTTCCTAAGAATGGACCCAAGAGGGAGCAAATACAGGGAGAATAACAGGGGGACTAACACTGAGCCCTGTGGAACCCCACAAAGTAGAGGAGCAGACGAGGACTTTGAGTCCCCAAGGCTGACGCAGAAAGTCCTACCAGTCAGATATGACCTAAACCATTTGAGGGCTTTGCCCCTAATGCCCACCCACTGCTCCAAACGAGCTATCAGGATCTCATGGTCCAATGTATCAAAAGCGGCCGTTAGATCCTGGAGTAAAAGGATAATGCATTCACCTGAGTCTGTTGCTAAAAGGATATCATTAAAAACTGATTCCGTGCTGAGCAACGTTTTAAAACCAGATTGGAAGATCTTGAGTTCATTGTGCTCTTACAGAAAAGCGAGAAGTTGACTGTATACAATCTTTTCTAGGATTTTCGACATAAAAGGCCATTTGGAA
>NW_011365372.1:0-4104 GCF_000735185.1 Notothenia coriiceps | reverse complement strand
GAAGAAGATCTTCATCATATCGCGGCAATATCCATAGACCACCAGGAACTTCCCATCATGCACTGGGAGGATTTGAGCCAGCGAATAGCAGAGCTGGAGCAGCAGGAGAGGAGCGAGAGGTCAAAGGTGAGTGACCAAGAGAGTCAGGGGCCGTTTCTCAATGTCGAGTAAAGCTGCTGCAGAGCCATTGTCACTGTCACTACCCGATCCGTCCCCCTGCCCGATCTGTACTGCGCATGTGCGAGATAGTCCGCCATATTGGACAACTCCGGACGGCAACCCAGGATGGACACTTGACACAGTGGCTTTTGGCAAAGCTGAAAAAGAAAACTCGAGAGTTATTGTAATTACAACGTGACTTCACTATTATTTAACAACTCTTTTTAATGGGTTCTTTTATTTGGGGTTAAGTACATTGTCAGAATAAGTGAAAAATGGATTTAACTTCTGTTAGACAGCTATCATACTGAATACATATTTACTGTGAATGTGTGCAAAAATGTATGGCATATAGCTGTCTAACAGAAGTTAAATTCATTTCTCACTTATTCTGACAATGTACTCAACCCCAAATAAAACAACCCAATAAAAATAGTTGTTAAATAATAGTGAAGTCACGTTGTAATAACAATAACTCATCTCTCTCTCATTTTCCTTTTGAGCTTTGCCAAAAGCCACTGTGTCAATGTTGTCCTACTTGGGTTGCCGTCCGGAGTTGTCCAATATGGCGGACCATCTCGCACATGCGCACTGCAGATCGGGCAGAGCTGCAGATCGGGTAGTGACACCCATACATAGTGACACCGACAACCATAGATATGCCGACTACGGCCCTGACAATACATACATGCTTAATCCCACCAAGAACCATTTACAATCTGTGAAAGCATACCTTGAATTACTTGCAGCGACATGATTACATTTGCAACTATTTAAATAGAAACAAACTGCAATAAACTAGTATCCAATCTTGGAGGCAGCATCGAGCCGCAAAGCTTCCGGTCTGCCACAATACCAAAAGAAGAAGAAGAAGAAGAGTTTGAAGTTTTGCTGCATAAAAAAGAGGAGGACATCATTTCGAGAATGAGATTTGGGCACACAGGGCTAAATAAAACATTACTCGCTATGAAAAAACATGAAATAGGCAAATGTGATTATTGTGATCAATATGAAACTGTGGAGCACATTTTTTTTACAATGTCCCAATTATCTTCAAGAACGGATAATATTAAAGGAAACACTGAACAGAAATCAAACAGAGTTGAATATAATAGAGATTTTAAAAAGGAGTTCAGGGGATGTAGCGTAGGCCTACAGGTCAATATTCAGGTTTTTAAAAAGGACAGGAAATTAAAACCGTGCTGATCCACACTCCATTCCAGGAGGTGGCGGTAAATGCTGCGTGGCCTATAGCTGTTTGCCAACCGCCATTAAATCAAAAGGAGAAGAAGTTTCGCTGCAAGATGGCGGCCTGCATAAACCTCGCACTTCGAGGTGCCTTTCTATCACAGCGACGACATTTAACGGCCGTGTGGATTAGATTTGTTTGCAACCATCCTCCGGAGAACAAGAAGACTGTGATATCAGAATCTACGGAGGAATACAAGTTCGTAGAGCGGCTCATTCCGCCGTCCCAGGTGCCCACACCGCCTAAACACGCCGGTCCAGCCCCGTCCGGCTGGACCCCTCCGGCGGACACTCCTCCGCCTCTGCCCTACATGATCCGCCGCTCCCGCATGCACAACATCCCGGTGTACACCGACCTGACCCACGGCAGCCGCAAGATAACGCTCGTAAGGAAAGTGGTGGGGGACATTTGGGCTCTGGAGAATGACGTGAAGCAGTATCTGAAGGAGGTGGTGGGGAAGGAGCTGCCCACACAGGTCAACGAGGTCACCATGACCTTGAAGGTCAAAGGTCACTTTGATAGTGAGCTGAAACAATGGCTGGCCAGCAAAGGCTTCTGAGGAGGAGTGTCCCATCATCATCCTGATCAGGGAGCTGTCCTGGGAACATGGAGAGGACTGCATGTCAACACCTGGAGACATGTCCTACAGAACTTCAAAAAACTATTTCAATCCAGGAGGAGGGACAGCATTTGACTACTGCACCTTTATTTGACTTTCTTAGGACACCAGAGAGACATTGCATATGTGGGATCCAACAGTGTACATACATGTAATGAATGAAACATTAAATATGAAATCGGAGCCCACTCTTTTTTGTTTATTTCTTTCACCAGCTGTTTCAGCTTGAGAGATTGTGTCATTGAACTTCGTAACATCGTGCAGTCTTTTTAAGTTAACTTCATCTGAGATTTACAAAAATGCACATCCAGTACAGTAACAGTTTAACGATAAAGCAGCCAGGTGAAAGTATAAAAGGTGCTAGTATAAATTGCAGAGCTAGGGTAAATGTGGGTTCAGCTTCTCTGTTAAGGCTGATGTGATTTAACTATATTGCTTATATCATTAATCCATCAGTTACTTCATTTAAAATTGTACAAAACAGTGTTTAAAGTCTTCACATGGGTGAAGCATAAACCAGTGTCATTTTAAAGCTTGTAAAAGGAATCTATAAGGCCTCAATTTGTTTCTGGAATACATTTTCAATAGGTTTTAAAATGCTATGATACAAGTAGAATTGTATGAATGATTAGTTTTCTGACACCACAATTTAAAATATCAATTGTTAACATCTGTTTATATGATTTACTGAATGCATTTTACATTAACGTCATTTAGATGAAGATAGTTGTTACAATCAACATTTGGGCAAAACTATTCCTAACCTTAAATTATTTGTCACATACATCTTCAATTTATATTTTAAAATTGGTCAGAGTTAATTCTGAGTGGCATTAAAACATTCTTAAACTCTAGCCCCTGAACAATATTTGTTGATCAACTAGTTGCTGCAGCCCTAAAAGACAATCACAAAATGTAAGAACATAAAAGTGAGTGACGATTCACAAGAACCTATATGGACTACAACTGAAGTTTAAAACATTGACATTTATTAAGTTATACAATATAAACATTAAAATTGAGTTCTGCAAGGGACAAAGTAAGGGAGAAAAAAAAGGCGGATTATTGAATTGTGAATTTATAGTGACTATTGTATTGTGTGGATCAGGACTGAAGCAGGGAGAAAACGTCTCTTATTCGCCTGGTAAGTTCCTCCAGTTGATCAGCTGGAAAAAACACAACAGAAGGGAACACGTTTTTTTATCAGCGTAGAATTGACCTATAGATAGATAAATAGAATTGGATGGATGAAACCCTCTTTAATGGTCACACATGCAGAGCACACAGCACACACAGTGAAATGTGTTCTCTGCTTGTAACCCATCCTAGTACCAGGAGTCTAGTACCAGGAGCAGTGGGCAGCTTGTGTACAGCGCCCGGGGAGTGAGGGGGGAAGGGGGGTGTACGGTGCCTTGCTCAAGGGCACCACGGCAGGACAGGAGTTGAACTGGGACCTCTCCAAGTAGCAGTCCACTATGTGTGAGTGAACAAGTGAACACGGATATTCACTTACGTAAATTCGTTAACAACGTTCAATTAAAATAAAACTACATCAGATTAAATGAGTTAAGTCCTATTTTATTATGTAATGAATATGTACTATATTTTCATTGCGTCCCTGCAGTATGTGTGCAGCAAGTGGGTGAGACAGATCTTTGACTGCAGTGGAAAAGTGTTTTTTTAAATGATAAATGCAAACAAATATGTATTGAAGTAGAATATTTGGTTTGATAAAAACAAGTTAAGAATAGGAAATGATTACATCTATCTTTTCATAACATTATTACTTCTGTACTTACAATGCTCTGCAGTTATTAGAAACGTTAGAATCAGGCAATCCTGCGGCCACAACTCAAATCTATTTATCTTAGTATAATACTCTTAATATTAGTGTAGCCTTACTGTAACAGTGCACAAATACATAGTTTAAACATGATGGATTGACATGAAAGCTGCTGAGAACAAATGTCAACGTTCTGAATAAAGCTTGGAACTCTACAGGAAGACCGACACGTCAGTCGGTGTTGAGACAGATTCTTGAACAGTGATGTTCAACAGATGTATGAGTACCATGATG
>NW_011365371.1:0-2410 GCF_000735185.1 Notothenia coriiceps | reverse complement strand
GCCTACAATATTATCGTTTATCGCAATAATTTCCAGAAAAATGTATCGTCCAACACAATTAATCATCGTGACAGGCCTACACGCACACGCACACGCACACACACACACACACACACACACACACACACACACACACACACACACACACACACACACACACACACACACACACACACACACACACACACAAACACACAAACCCATTAAAAGCCTCTTCAGAGTCTCAGAGAAGTTATTCTTACTACGCTGTGTGTGATCACCTCAGAGATTGTCAGCACTTCTGTAGTAAACCTGCATCAGCTGCGGCTCGCTTTTCACTTCTCCTCGGAGCTAAATTGATCCATTAGTGTAAGCAATTGTTCAGAGAGTGCCCTTGTTCATTTCTCTGGTTTCAAGGAGTAGAAAAGGCAACAAAATAAACATCACTACACACTCCAAGGACCATACTAAGTCATTCTGGCATCTTGAATGTTCTCTTGCAAATAAACGTTACAGCTGCTATGCACCAAATATTTTCAAATGAATCTGGTCAAAATTGAAGGCACAATACCTTAAATCAGGTCCTTTGAGCCACAACACTCTGGCGATGCATGATATTAGCTTAATATCCAGAATAATACATCACTGGAGAATAGTTGTAGAGGAAACTCAGAGCACCATGTGACAGACAGGGTTACTTAGCCACACAACTTAGAGGCAGCATCTTTTAGTTGAAGCTCAACAACCATGAAAAAGTCACTTTATAAATGAAATAGCAAAAGTTGTAGGAATACTGAAGTGTCATTTTATTACCAGTCAAGGACTTTAGAAAGTTGGCTCATGAATGTGAAGAAGAACATGAGAACAGAAGCAGTAGAAACACACTTTGATGCGTAACATCTACAGAATATGAAGATACATTTGAATCAAACTGCCATATATTCTCATAAGGAAGAGGGTTCTTTCAAAGCTATTCCTGCATAGAATAGATAGCTTTTCACAAATAAGCAACACATCTTATTCTGTACTCCTCTTGATAAAAGTTTCCAATGTGTGGCTTTGTTAGAGCAGGCCTTGTAAATGTTTTGACATTGAACAGATGTCAGGGCTCACAGCAGCAATACATCCTGAATACAGCATGATACCTGCACGATGCTGAGAAACATACAATGATAACGTTTATGTGACAAAAAGTATATCAAATAATGATTGTCTTACTTCAGTTATGAGGCATTTGTTTAGGTTGAATTACTTTTCTGACGTCACATTAGGTTTCTTTTTCCAAGAATGCATACAAGGAATAGAAGTAAGAATGACTGTAGTAGTAGCAAATTCAACATAACTCCCTACATTCAGCAAAAGGTTGTTGCTGAGACATCTGTGTAGAAGTTGTGTTTGTAAAGCTGATCTATCTGTTCAGTTTCTGACCAGTGTGCGTCTCCAGAGCATACACGTAATCATATATAAACACGTGATATGGTAACTCGTTCTGCAAAACCCTAAAAAAAAAGTCCTTTGGACAATATTACCACTAACATTATTCATCATCATAAAGGAACATTACCGTATTTTACCCAATCAGTGCACTTTTTCTCTTACAGTTCAAATGCTCTGTCTTCCATAAACGATGTGTAATTATAGTTGACAAAGGAAAGAAAATAAGTTGTTTTTCTTAATTTTTTCAGAAAAAGTTTAAGGGTAGGTTAGATGTGTCTTTGAGGTATTGGTGTAGCAGGTTATGCTGTGTTTTCCTTACATTTTGAGGCGGTGAAACTCAGGGTATATGCAGGAATCCTGAAGTCAAATTTAATACCTTTTAAGACCTTTTTTAAGACCCTTTCCATACATTTTAAGACCTCATCGCAACTTTGAGTTCTAACCGGTTACATTGGCAACACACTTTACTATTACTATATTGATTGTAAGATAGCAAAACTAAACAGAGTGCAGACAGACTACTGAAGCCTCCTTTCCACATGAACTTCAACCTCTCTGTGAAGGTCAGGTTTAATGCAGTATGCTGCTTTTTTGCTTCTGTAGACTCTGTGCTCTTTCATTCCAGTAAAACTCCTCAGAAACCATTAGAAACCAGTATTTGACCAATAAACAAAACAATTGACAAAACTGAACTATGAAATATGTTAAACTTTGGTGAGCTTCAGCGGGGTAATGCCATAGGAGCTCCCTCACAAATACCCAGGGGTTAAATTGGGCTGGGGCTGTCCGGGGCTAAGCCCTGGCACATAGGACGATGCTCTGACGTCATCACCCTCACACATTTGTCATATGTTTACAAAAAAGGATGTATATGTTAAGACTTTTCTCCTTCTTAAAATAGACTATATTTAGGGTCTATATGTGTTGACTTTACTTTAAAATAGCAGATCTCTGTGACCGGATATAGTTTGGCTTAGACCCCGGCCCCACAAGG